>NW_024734306.1:0-43946 GCF_018991925.1 Homarus americanus | reverse complement strand
TACATGTATTGCTCTCCACTGACATTCCTGGTGCACACCCCTGACACCCCAGGCACACATCCGACACTCCCCAGATACCTCTGACACTCCCCAGGCACACCTCTGACACTCCCCAGGCACACCTCTGACACTCCCCAGGCACTCCACTGACACTCCCTGGCACACCCCTGACCCCTGTCACACACCTCTGACACCTTGCACACTCCTTTCACTCCCCTGGTTCTCCTTGACACTTGCACACCTCAGACACACCCAGGTACACCTCAGACACTCCCCAGGTGTACCTCTGACACTCCCCAGGCACACTGCTGACACTGCCAGGTACACCTGACACTCCCAGATACACTGCTGACACTCCCAGGTACACTCTGACACTCCCAGGCACACCTGACACCTCCTGCACACCTCTGACACTCCCCAGGCACACCCTGGACACTCCCAGCCACACCTTGACACTCCTGCAGGCACCCATTGACACCCCTGGTACACCCCTGACACCCCAGGCACCCAGACACTTGCACACCTCTGACACCCGCACTCCTGACACCCCAGGCACACCCCAGACACCCGCACACCCCAGACACCCCAGGCACACATCTGACACTCCCAGGCACACCTCTTCACTCCCAGGCACACCTCTGACACTCCCCAGGTACACCACTGACACCCTGGGCACACCTCTGATACTCCCAGGCATACCTCTGACACTCCCAGTTACACCTCCGACACTCCCAGTTACACCCTGACACTCCCAGGTACACCTGACATTCCCAGATACACCTCTTGATATTCCCACGCACACCTCTGACACTTGCACACCTCCGATACTCCCCAGGTACACCTCTGATAGTCCCAGGTACACCTCTGACACTCCCTGGAACTCCTCTGACACTCCCTGGTCACCTCTGACACCTAAGGTACACCTCTAACACTCCTTGCCACACATCTGACACTCCCAGGTACTCCATCCGACACCCCAGGTACACCTCCGACACTCCCAGGCACTCCACTGACACTCCCTGGTACACCCCAACACTCCCAATGCACACCTCTGACACTCCCCAGGTACACCTCCGACACCCCAGGTACACCCCTGACACTCCCCAGCCACTCCTCTGACTCTCCCTGAAACACCCCTGACACTCCCAAGTACTCCATTGACATTCCCTGGTACACCTCTGACACTGCCAGGCACACCTCTGACAATCCCAGCACTCTGTGACACCTAAGGCTTACCTCTCGACACTCAGGTGCACTCTCTGACACTCCCAGGTACACCTCCGATATTCCTGGTACCACCTCCAGATATTCCTCTGTGCCACCCCTGACACTCCAAAATACACCTCTCACTCCCAGGTACACCTTGATACCCCAGGTACACCTCTGACACTCCCAGGCACACCTCCGATACTGCCAGGTACACCTACGATACCCCAGGTACACCCTCAGACACACCCATGTAAACCTCTGACACTCCCTGGTTCACCTCTGAGAATCCCAGGCACACCTCTGACACCCCAGGTACACCTCCAATATTCCGCACACCTCCGATATTCTGCACACCTCTGATACTCCCTATACCTTTGAGATCCCAGGTACTTCACTGAAACTCCCTGGTATACCTCTGATATTCCCAGGTACACCTCTGACACTCCCAGGTACACCTCTGATACTCCCAGGTACACCTCTGACACTCCCAGGTCCGCCTCCGAATACTCCCAGGCACAACCCGACACTCCAAGGTACAACCTGACACTCCCAGGTAACCCTGCGATACTCCTTGGCACACCTCTGACACTCCCCAGGCATACTCTGACACTCCCAGGCATTCCTCTGACACTCCCCTGGTACACCCTCTGACACCCCAGGCACACCCTCAGACACTCCCTGGGCACACCTCTGACACCCCAGGTACACCTCTTTCACTCCCTGGTCTCCCCTGACACCCCAGGCACACACTCAGACACTCCCAGGCACACCAGACAATCCCAGGCACACCTCTGACACCCCAGGCACACCGCAGACACTCCCAGGTACTCCACTGACACCCTGGTACACCTCTGACACTCCAGGCACACGTCCGACACTCCAGATACTCCTCTGACACTCCCAGGTACACCTCTGACACCCCAGGCACACCTCTGACACCCCAGGCACCCACTGACACCTGGTACACCCTGACTGCCACGACACCTCTGACACACCCAGGCACACCTTCACCCCTGGTTCTCCCTGACACCCCAGGCACACCTCAGACACACCTGCACATCAGACACTCCCAGGCACACCTCTGACACTCCCAGGCACACTGCTGACACTGCAGGCACACCTCCTGACACTCCCAGATACACACCGCTGACACCCCAGGTACACTCTGACACTCCTAGTACACTCCGACACTCCCCAGGCACACCTCTGACACCCCAGGCACACCCCTGACACCCCAGGTACACTCTGACACTCCAGGCACTCCACTGACACCCTGGCACACCCCTGACACCTTGCACAACTCTGACACTCGCACACCTCTCAACCCCAGGCACACCTCTGATTGTCCCAGAAACCACTGACACTCTAAGTACACTCTCTGATACTCCCAGGTATACCTCTGACACTCCCAGTTACACCTGACACTCCCAGTTACACCTCTGACTCTCCCAGGTACACACCTGACATTCCCAGATACACCTCTGATACTCCCATGCACTTCTGACACTCCCAGGTACACCTCCGATACTCCCAGGTACACCTCGATAGTCCCAGGTACACCCCTTCTGACACTCCCAGGAACCCTCTGACACTCCCTGCTACACATCTGACACTCCCAGGTACTCATCCGATAACTCCGCACACTCCGACACCTGCACTCCACTGACACTCCCTGGTACACCCCTAACACTCCCCACGCACACCCTGACACCCCAGGTACACCTCCGACACTCCCAGGTACACCCTGACACTCCCAGCTACTCCTCTGACTCTCTGAAACACCCCTGACACTCCCAAGCACTCCACTGACATTCCCTGGTACACCTCTGACACTGCCAGGCACACCTCTGACAATCCCAGGTACTCCCCTGACACTCCCCAGGCACACTCTGACACTCCCAGGTGCACCTCTGACACCCCCAGGCACACCTCCGATATTCCCAGGCACACCTCATATCTCACAGGCACACCTCTGATAATTCTGCACACTTTGAGATCCTGCACCTCACTGACACCCTGGCACCCTCTGACATTCCCAGTTACACCTCCGGAGACTCCCAGTTACACCCTGACACTCCCAAATACACCTCTGACACCCCAGGTCCACCTTGATACCCCAGGTACACCTCTGACACCTAGGCACACCTGATACCCCAGGCACACCCACGATACTCCCAGGCACACCTCTGACACACCCATGTAAACCTCTGACACTCCCTGGTTCACTCCTGAGAACCAGGTACACCTCTGATATCCTAGCACACCTCCGACCCTGGCACACCCTGATATTCTGCCTGATATTCTATAGGCACACTGACACCCCAGGCACACCTTGAGACTCCTAGGTACTTCACTGACACTCCTGTTACCCTCTGACATTCCCCAGGCACACCTCTGACACCCCAGGCACACCTCTGACACCCCAGGCATTCCTCTGACACTCCTGGCACACCTCTGACACTCCCAGGCACACCCTGTGACACCCCAGTACACTGACCCATCCCCAGGCACACCTCTTCACCCTGGTCTCCCTGACACGCGCCACCTCCCTGAGACACCCCGCTACCACCTCAGACACACCCCAGGCTACCACTCCCTGACAACCTGCCACCGCAGACACCTCCAGGCACCTGACATCCCTGGCACACCTGACACCCTCAGGTACACGTCCGACACTCCCAGATACTCCTCTGACACTCCTAGGCACACCTCTGACACTCCCAGGCACACCTCTCGACACTCCCAGGTACCCACTGACACCCCTGGCACACCTCCTGACACTCCCAGGCACACACACCCCTGACACCCAGGCACACCCCAGACACTCCCAGGTACACCTCTGACACTTGAGGCACACTGGACACCCCAGGCACTCCACTGACACCCCTGGCACACCCCACTCCCCACGCACACCTCTGACACTTGCACACCTCCGACACCCCAGGTACACCCTGACACTCCCAGCTACCTCTGACTCTCTCTTGAAACACCCCTGACACTCCCAAGCACTCCATTGACATTCCCCTGCACACCTCTGACACTGCCAGGCACACCTCTGACAATCCCAGGCATACTCCAGACACCTGCTGCACACCTCCGAACACCCCAGGTGCACCTCTGACACTCCCAGGCACACTCCGATTCTGGCACACCTCCGATATTCCCCAGGTACACCTCTGATACTCCCAGGCACACCTTTGAGACTACCAGGCACCACTGACACTCTGCACACCTCTGACATCTCAGTCACACCTGAGACCCCAGTCACACCCTGACACTCCAAAACACACCTCTGACTCCCAGGCACACCTCTGATACCCCAGGCACACCTCTGACACTCCCAGGCACACCTCCGATACTGCCAGGTACACCCAGATACTCCCCAGCACACCTCAGACACACCCATGTAAACCTCTGACACTCCCCTGGTTCACCTCTGAGAATCCCAGGTACACCTCTGACACTCCCCAGGCACACACCTCCAATATTCCCAGGCACACCTCCGATATTCCCAGGTACACCTCTTGATACTCCCCAGGTACACCTTGAGAATCCCAGGTACTTCACTGAAACTCCTGGTATTCTCTGATATTCTGCACACCTCTGACACTTGCACACTTCTGACACTCCTGGTGCACACCTCTGACACTCCCAGGTCCGCCTCCGATACCCCAGGCCAACTCCACACCTGCTGCACAACCTGACACACTCCCAGGTAAACTTATGATACTCCTTGGTACACCTCTGACACTCGCATGTACCTCTGACACCCTAGGCATTCCTCTGACACCCCTGGTACACCTGACACTCCCCAGGCACACCCCAGACACTCCCCTGGCACACCCTGGACACCCCAGGCACACCCCTTTCTACTCCCCTGGTTCTCCCCCTGACACCCCCGGTACACCTCAGACACCCCCAGGTACACCTCAGACAATCCCAGGCACACCTCTGACACTCCCAGGTACACTGCAGACACTCCCAGGTACTCCACTGACATTCTGGTACACCTCTGACACTCCCAGGCACACGTCCGACACTCCCAGAGATACCTCTCTGACACTCCAGGTACACCTCTGACACTCCCCAGGTACACCTCCTGACACTCCCCAGGCACTCCACTGACACTCCCTGGTACACCCCTGACCTGTGCCACGCACACCTGACACTCCCAGGCACACCCTTTCTCACTCCCTGGTTCTCCCTGACACCCCAGGCACACACCCCAGACACAACTGCACACCCCACACTCCCCAGGCACACCTCTGACACCCCAGGTACACCGCTGACACTGCCAGGCACACCTCCGACACTCCCAGATACACCGCTGACACTCCCAGGTACACCCTGACACTCCTGGTACACCTCCGACACTCCCAGGCACACCTCTGACACTCCCAGGCACACCCCTGACACTCCAGGCACACCTCTGACACTCCCAGGCACTCCACTGACACTCCCTGGCACACCTGACACCCCCAGGCACACCCCAGACACTCCCCAGGCACACCTCTGACACCCCAGGCACTCCTGACACCCCAGGCACACCCCAGACACCCCAGGTACACATCTGACACTCCCAGGCACACTCCTTTCACTCCCCAGGCACACCCCTGACACTCCTGCACACCACCTGACACTCCCAAGTACACCCTGATACTCCCAGGTATACCTCTAACACTCCCCAGCCACCTCCACACTCCCAGTTACACCCCTGACTCCCAGGTACACCCTGACATCCCGAGATACACCTCTGATACTCCCCACGCACACCTCTGACACCCCAGGCACACCTCCGATACTCCCAGGCACCTCCTGATAGTCCCAGATACACCTCTGACACTCCCAGGAACCTCTCTGACACTCTGGTCACCCCTGACACCCCCAGGCACACCCCACACATCTGGCACCCCAGGTACCATCCGACACCCCAGGTACACCTCCGACACCCCAGGTACTCCACTGACACTCCCCTGGCACACCCCAACACCCCACGCACACCTCTGACCTCCCAGGCACACCTGACACTCCCAGGTACACCGCTGACACTCCCCAGCTACCCTCTGACTCTCTCTGAAACACCCCTGACACCCCAAGTACTCCACTGACATTCCCTGCACACCCTGACACTGCTGCACACCTCAGACCAGGCACTCCAGACACCCCAGGCACACCTCTTTCACCCTGGTTCCTCCCTTGACACCCCTAGGCACACCACAGACACACCCAAGCACCTCAGACATCTTTGGCACACCTCTGACACTCCCCAGGCACACTGCTGACACTGCCAGGTACACCTCCGACACTTCAGATACACTGACACTCCCAGGCACACCTCTGACACTCCTGTGTTACACCTCTGATATTCTCAGGTACACCTCCAAATTCCTAGGTGCCACCTCTGATACTCCCAGGTACACTTTGAGACTCCCAGTACTCCACTGACACTCCTGGCACACTTCTTGACATTCCCAGTTACACCTCCGAGACTCAGTTACACCCTCTGACACTCCCAAAACACCTGTCACCCCAGGCACACCTCTGATACCCCAGGTACACATCTGACACCCCAGGCACACCTCCGATACCCCCAGGCACACCTACGATACCCCAGGCAACCTCTGACACACCCATAAACCCTGACACTCCCTGGTTCACTCCCCTGAGAATCCTAGGTACACCTCTCTGATACTCCCCAGGTACACCTCCTGACACTGCACACTTCTGGATATTCCTAAGTATACCTCCTGATACCCCAGGTACACCTCTGATACTCCCAGGCACACCTTGAGACTCCTAGGTACTCTCACTGACACTCCCCTGTTATACCTCTGACATTCCCAGGCACACCTCTGACACTCCCAGGTACACCTCTGACACCCTAGGCATTCCTCTGACACTTCCTGCACACCTCTGACACTCCCAGGCACACCCTCAGACACTCCTGGCACACCACTCTCATCTCCCCAGGCACACCTCTTCACTCCCTGGTTCTCCCTGACACCCCCAGGCACTGTCTCAGACACTCCCCAGGCACACCCCAGTGGCACCTGCACACTCTGACAATCCCAGGTACACCGCAGACACTCCCAGGTACACCACTGACATTCCCCTGGCACCTCTGACACTCCCAGGTACACGTCCGACACTCCCAGATACTCCTCTGCACTCCTGCAGGTACACCTCTTGACACTCCCAGGCACCCTCTGACACTTGCACTCCACTGACACTCCTGGCACCTGACACTTCCCACGTGCACCTCTGGACACTCCCAGGCACACTTCTCACACACTCCAGGTACACCCTGACACTCCTAGGTACTCCTCTGTCACTTCCTGATACTCCTCTAACACTCCCAGGCACACCGCTGACACTCCCAGGCACACCGCTGACACTCCCAGGCACACCTCTGACACTCCCAGGCACACCCCACACTCCCAGTCACTTCCTGACACTCCTGGCACACCTCTGACACTCCCAGGCACACCTCAGACACCCTGGTGCACCACTGACTCTCCCAGGTACACCTCTTTCACCCTGGTTCTCCCCCTGACACTCCCAGGTACACCTCAGACACTCCCCAGGCACACTGCTGACACTGCCAGGTACACCTCGATGACACTCCCAGGTACACCCTCTGACCTCACAAGCACACCTCTGACACCCCAAGCACACCTCTAACACCCCAGGTACACCTCCGACACTCCCAGGCACACTCTGACACTCCCAGGTCACGCCTTGACTCCCCAGGCACACCTTGACAATCCCAGGTACACCGCACACTCCCCAGGTACTCCACTGACATTGCCTGGCACCTCTGACACTCCCAGGCACACCTCCTGACACTCCCAGGCACACCTCTGACCCTCCCAAGCACACCTCTGACACTCCCAAGCACACCTCTGACACTCCCAGGCACACTCCGACACTCCCAGGCACACCTCTGACACCCCAGGCACGCCTTGACACTCCCAGGCACACCTCTGACAATCCCAGGCACACCGCAGACACCCCAGGTACTCCACTGACATTCCCTGGTACACCTCTGACACCCCAGGCACACCTGACACCCCCAGGTACTCCTCTGACACTCCCCATGCACACCTCTGACACTCCCCAGGCACACTCTGACACCCCAGGCACTCCACTGACACCCCTGGCACACCCTTGACACTCCCACGTACACCTCTGACACTCCCAGGCACACCCGCAGACACCCCAGGCACACTTCTCACACACCCAGGTACACCTCTGACCCTAGTACCTCTGTCACCCCTGGATACTCCCTGACACTCCCAGGCACACCGCTGACACTCCCAGGCACACCGCTGACACTCCCAGGCACACCGCTGACACTGCCAGGCACACCGATGACACCCCAGGCACACCTCCCACCCTCCCAGGCACACCTCTGACACTCCCCAGGTACCCACTGACATTCCCTGGCACACCTCTGACACCCGAAGCACACCCCAGACACTCCCAGCAGGCACACCTCCGACACCCCAGGCACACCTCTGACACTCCCAGGTACACCCCTGATATTCCATGTACACCTCCGATATTCCCCCAGGCACACCTCCTGAGATCCCATGTACACCCTGACACCCCAGGAACCTCTGACACCCTGGATTCACCTCTGACACTCCTAGTTACACCTCTACCACACACATCTGACACCCCCAGGTACTCATCCGACACACTCCCAGGCACCTCCGACACCCCAGGCACCACCGACACCCCCTGGTACACCCCTAACACTCCCACGCACACCTCGACACTCCCAGGCACACCTCCGACACACCCAGGTGCACCCCTTTGACACTCCCAGCTACTCCTCTGACTCTCCCTTGCACACCCCTGACACTTCCAAGTACTCCACTGACATTCCCTGTACACCTCTCTGACACTCCCCAGGCACACCTCCGATATTCCAAGGCACACCTCCGATATTCCCAGGTACACCTCCGATAGTCCCAGGTACACCTCTGACACCCCAGGTTCCTCTAACACTCCCTGACCTCCACACTCCCAGCCACACCTCAACACTCCTTGCTACACATCTGCTGACACTCCCTGTAGGTCATCCGACACCCCCAGGCACACCTCCGGACACTCCCAGGTACTCCACTGAACACTTGCACACCCTTCAACACTCCCACGCACACCTCTGACACTCCCAGGTACACTCTGACACTCCGTGGTACCCCTGACACCTCTGGTGCCACTCCTTGACTCTCCCCAAACACTCCCTGACACTCCAAGTACTCCACTGACATTCCCTGGTACACCTCTGACACTGCCAGGTACACCTCTGACAATCCCAGGCACCTGTGACACTCCAAGGTACACCTCCTGACACTCCCAGGTGCACTCTGATATTCCCAGGCACACCTCCGATATTCCCAGGTACACCTCCGATATTCCCAGGTACACCTCTGATACTCCCAGGCACCTTTAGACTACCAGGTACTCCACTGACACTCCTCGGCACACCTCCTGACATCCAGTTACACCTCCGAGACTCCCAGTTACACCCTGACACCCAAAAATACACCTCTGACACTCCCCAGGTACACCTCTGATACTCCAGGCAATTCTGACACTCCAGGTACACCTCCGATACTCCGCAGGCACAGCCACGACATTCCCAGGTACACCTCAGACACACCCATGTAAACCTCTGACACTCCCTGGGGTTCACCTCCTGAGAATCCCAGGCACACCTCTGACACTTGCAGGCACACCTGTCATTCCTGCATGCCTGATATTCCCCAGGCACACCTCCATACTCCCCAGGCACACCTTGAGAATCCCTGGTACTTCACTGAAACTCCCCTGGTATACCTCTTGATATTCCCAGGTACAACTCTGACACTCCCAGGCCACCCTGATACCCCAGGCCTCTGACACCCAGGTCCGCTTCTGACACCCCAGGTACAACCTGACACTCCCAGGCACACCTGACACCCCAGGTAAACCTCCGATACTCCTTGGTACACCTCTCTGACACCCCAGGTACACCTCTGACACTCCTCTAGGTATTCTCCAGACACTCCCTGGCACACCTCTGACACCCCAGGTACCCACTGACACTCCCCTGGCACACCCCTGACCAGCCACGCACACCCTCTGACACTCCCCAGGCACACCTCCTTCACTCCCCTGGTTCTCCCTTGACACCCCCAGGTACACCAGACACACCCAGGTACACCTCTCAGACACCCCAGGCACACCTCTGACTCCCAGGTACACCTTGACACTGCCAGGTACACCTCCGACACTCCAGATACACCGCTGACACTCCCAGGCACACCTCTGACACCCCAGGTACACCCGACACCCCAGGCACACCTCTGACACCCCAGGTACACCCCTGACACTCCCAGCCACACCTCTTGACACTCCCCAGGTACTCCACTGACACCCCTGCACCCCTGACACCCCAGGCACACCCCAGACACCCCAGGCACACCTCTGACACCCCAGGTACTCCTCTGACACCCCAGGCACACCCCAGACACTCCCAGGCACACCCCAGACACTCCCAGGTACACATCTGACACTCCCGGCACACCTTTCACTCCCCAGGTACACCTCTGACACTCCCAGGTACAACACTGACACACTCCAAGCACACTCTGATACTCCCAGTATCCTCTGACACCCCAGTTACACCTCCGACACTCCCAGTTACACCCTGACACTCCCAGGTACACCTGGACATTCCCAGATACACCTCTGATACTCCCACGCACACCTCTGACACTCCCAGGTACACCTCCGATACTCCCAGGTACACCTCCGATAGTCCCAGGTACACCTCTGACACCCCAGGAACCCTCTGACACCCCTGGTTCACCTCTGACACCCCAGGTACACCCCCAACACTCTGCCACACATCTGACACTCCTTGCACTCATCCGAAACCCCAGGTACACTCCGACACTCCCAGGTACCCACTGACACTCCCGGTACACCCCTAACACTCCCACTGCACACCTCTGACACTCCAGGCACACCTCCACACTCCCAGGCACATCGCCGACACTCCCAGGTACCTCTGACCTCCTGGTACACCTCTGACATTCCCAGGTACACCTCTGACACTCCCAGGTACACTTCTGACACTCCCAGGTACACCTCTGACACTCCCAGGTACACTCTGATACCTCCCAGGTACACCCCTCTGACACTTGCACACCTCCGATAATCCCTGCACACCTCTCCGACACCCTTGTATCCTCTCGACACTCCTGGTTCACCTTTGAGAATCCCAGGCACCCTCGACACTCCCTGGTACACCTCTGATATTCCCAGGTACACTTCCGATATTCCCAGGCACACCTCCGATACTCCCAGGCATACCCCTTGAGACTCCTGGCACTTCCACTGACACTCCCTGTATACCTCTGACATTCCCAGGCACACCTCTGACACTCCCAGGTACACCTCTGACACTCAGGTATTCTCTGACACTCCTGGGATACCCCTGTCTCCCAGGTACACTCTAGACACTCCCTGAGACACTCTCTGACTCCCAGGTACTCCACTGACACTCCTGGTACAATCCCTGACAATCCCAGGTACACCCCAGACACTCCCAGGTACACCTCTGACACTCCCAGGTACTCCTCTGACACTCCCAGGCACCTCAGACACTCCCATATTCTCCCAGACACTCCCAGGTATCAACTGACACTCCCAGGTACACCTCCTTCACTCCTAGGTACACCTCTGACACTCCCAGGTACACACTGACACTCCAAGTACACCCTGATACTCCCCAGGTATTCTCTGACACTCCAGTTACACTTCCGACACTTCCCAGTTACACCCCTGGCACTTGTGTACACCTGTTCCCTGATCACCTCTCTGATCACACACCTCTCCGGACACTCCCAGGTACACCTCCGATACCTCCCAGGTACACCTCCGTAGTCCCAGACCCCACACCCCCAGGAACTCCTCCTTTCGACACTCCCTTGTTTTCACCTCCTGACACTCCCAGTACAACTCAACCATTCCCTGCATCTGACACTCCCAGGTACTCATCCGACACTCCCAGGTACACTCCGACACTCCCAGGTACTCCACTGACACTCCTTGGTACACTCCTGAACATCCCACGTACACCTCTGACACTCCCAGGTACACCTCCGACACCCCAGGTACACCCTGACACTCCCAGCTACTCCTCTGACCTCCCTGGACACCTCCCACTCCCAGGTGCACCTCCAGACCTCCCAGCCACACTCCTTACACCCCAGGTACACCTCTGACACTTATGTACACCTTGACACTCCCAGGTACACCTCTGACACTCAGGTACACCGTTGACACTCCCAGGTACCACTGACATTCGGTACACCTCTGACACTCCAGGTACACCGCTGACAGTGCCAGGTACACCTCCGGACACTCCCAGGAACACCCCACTCCCAGGTACACCTTCTCACACTCCCAGCTACACCCTGACACTCCTGCACTCCACTGACATTTCCTTGGCACACCTCTGACACCCCAGACACACCTCCGACAATCCCAGGTACCTGTGACACTCCCAGGTACCCACCCCAGGTACACCTCCGACACTCCCAGGATACTTCTCCTGGTACACCTCCTACACTCCCACACTCTCTGACTTTCCCAGGTACACTCTCTCTGACACTCCCTTGCACTCCACTGACATTCCTGGTACACCTCTGACACTGCCAGGTACACCTCTGACAATCCCACTCCAGACACTCCCAGGTACACCTCCGACACTCCCAGGTGCACTCTTGATACTTCCAGTACACCTCCGATATTCTGCACACCTCCGATATTCTGGTACACCTCCCTGATACCCTAGTACACCTTTGAGACCTGCGTACCCACTGACACTCCCTGGTACACCTCTCTGACATTCCCAGGCACACCTCCGAGACCCCAGCTACACCCCGACACTCCTCAGGTACACCTCCTGACACTCCCAGGTACACTCCTGATACTCCAGGTACACCTTGAGACTCAGGTTCACTGAACTCCCAGACACTCCCAGGTACACCTCTGACACACCTGGGTCCGCCTCCCACACTCCTGGTACACCTCCGACACTCCCAGGCACACTCTGACTCTCCCAGTAAACCCTCCGTACACCTGAACATCTCTGACACTCCCAGGTACACTCTCTGACACTCCCAGTAGCACCTCTGACACTCCCTGGCACACCTCTGACACTCCCAGGCACACCTCTGTGACACTCCGTGTACACCTCTGACATTCCCAGGCACCTCTGCACTCCCCGGTTCTCCCCTGATACTCGCGGCATACCTCCTAACACTTGCGTACACTTGCAGACAATCCCAGGTACACCTCTGACACTCCCAGGTACACCTCAGACACTCCCAGGTACTCCACTGACATTCCTGGTACACTCTGACACTTCCAGTGTACAGTCCAACACTTCCCAGGCTCTCTGACACTTGGTGGTACACCCTCTGACACTCCCAGGACACCTCTGACACCCCAGGCACTCCACCTCGACACTCCCTGACACACCCCTGACTCCGCCAGGCACACCTCGACACTCCCAGGCACACCTCTCTCACTCCCTTGCCCTCCCTGACACCCCAGGTACACCTCAGACACTCCCAGGTACACCTCAGACACTCCCCAGGCACACCTCTGACACTCCTAGGTACACCCTGACACTGCCAGGTACACCTCCGATACTCCCATACCGCTTACACTCCTATGTACACTCTCTCTGACACTCCAGGTACACCTCTGACACTCCCAGGCACATTGACACTCCCAGGTACACCTCTGACACTCCTGTACACCTCTGACACTCGTGCACTCCACTGACACTCTGGTACAACCCTGACACTCCCAGGTACAACTCTGACACTCCCAGGCACACCTCTGACACTCCCAGGTACTCTGTTACACTCCAGGCACACCCCAGACACTCCTGCACACCCCCAGACACCTCAGGCACACATCTGACACTCCCAGGTACACCTCTTTCACCCCAGGTACACCCTGACACTCCCAGGTACACCTCTAGACACTCCAGCACACATCTGAGACACCCCAGCTACACCTCTGACACTCCCAGTTACACCCCTGACACTCCCAGGTACACCTGACACTGCCAGACACACCTCTGATACTCCCAATGCACACCTCTGACACTCCCAGTACACCTCCGATACTCCCAGGCACACCTCCGGTAGTCCCATGTACACCTCTGACACTCCCAGGAACTCCTCTGACACTCCCTGGTTCACCTCTGACACTCCCAGGCACACCCCTAACACTCCCCTGCCACACATCTGACACTCCTAGGTACTCATCCGAAACTCCCAGGTACACCTCCGACACTCCCAGGTCACTCCACTGACACCCTGCCACCCCTAACACTCCCATGCACACACCTCTGACACTCCCAGGCACACCCTCCGACCCCAGGCACATCGTCCGACACTCCTGTACCACCCACACCCCTGCACCCCTGACATTCCCAGTTACACCTCGAGACCCCAGTCAACTCCCGACACTCCCAAATACACCTCTGACACTCCCAGGTACACCTCTGATACTCCCAGGCACACCTCTGACACTCCCAGGCACACCTCGATAATCCCAGGTACACCTCTGACACACCCATGTAATCCTCCGACACTCCCTGGTTCACCTTGAGAATCCTAGGCACCTCACTCCCTGGCATACCTCCGATATTCCCGCACATCTGATATTCCTAGGTACACCTCCGATACTCCCAGCACACCTTTGAGACTCCTGCAATTCCACTGACACTCCCGTTATACCTCTGACATCTCCAGGCACACCTCTGACACTCCCAGGCATACCTCTGACACTCCCAGGTATTCCTCTGACACTCCCTGGTACACCTCTGACTCCCAGGCACACCTCCAGACACTCCCTGGCACACCCTCTGACACTCCCAGGTACTCCACTGACACTCCCTGGTACACCTCGACATCCCAGGTACACCCCAGACACTCCTAGTACACTTGACACTCCCAGGTACTCCTCTGACACTCCCAGGTACACCCTCAGACACTCCCAGGCACAGCCCAGACACTCCCAGGTACACATCTGACACTCCCAGGTACACTCCTTTCACTCCCAGGTACACCTCTGACACTCCCACACCACTGACACTCCTGCCACACCTCTGATACTCCCAGGCATACCTCTGACACTCCCAGTTACACCTCCGACACTCCCAGTTACACCCTGACACTCCCAGTACACCTGTTATTCCCAGATACACCTCTGATAGTCCCCACGCACACCTCTGACACTTGCACACCTCCGATACTCCTGTACACCTCCGTAGTCCCAGGTACACCCTCTGACACTCCCAGGAACTCCTCTGACACTCCTTGTTTCACCTCTGACACTCCCCCAGGTACACCTCTATCCCCTGCCACATCTGACACTCCCAGGCACTCATCCGACACCTCCCAGGTACACTCCTGACACTCCCAGGTACTCCACTGACACTCCCTGGTACACTCCTAACACTCCCACGTACACCTCTGACACTCCCAGGTACACCTCCGACACTCCCAGGTACACCCCTGACACTCCCAGCTACTCCTCTGACTCTCCCTGAAACACCTCCGACACTCCCAGGTACACCTCAGACACTCCCAGGTACACCCCTTACACTCCCAGGTACACCTCTGACACTCCCAGGTACACCTTGACACCCCAGGCACACCTCTGACACTCGCACACCGCTGACACTCCCAGGTACTCCACTGACATTCCCTGGTACACCTCTGACACTTCCCAGGTACACTGCTGACAGTGCCAGGTACACCTCCGACACTCCCAGGAACACTTCACACTCCCAGGTACACCCCTCACACTCCCAGCCACCC
This sequence comes from Homarus americanus, assembly GCF_018991925.1. Lineage (NCBI taxonomy): Eukaryota > Metazoa > Arthropoda > Malacostraca > Decapoda > Nephropidae > Homarus > Homarus americanus. Next base: position 27,834 of record NW_024734306.1, on the reverse strand, counting down.
TCTGACACTTGGCACTCCACTGACATTTCCTGGTACACCTCTGACACTGCCAGACACACCTCTGACAACTCAGGCACTCCTGTGACACCTCCCAGGCACACCTCCGATATTCCCAGGCACCTCGATATTCAGGCACACCTCACTCCCAGGTACACCTTGAGACTCCCAGGCACTCCACTGACACTCCTGGTACACCCTCTGACATTCTCAGTTACACCTCCGAGACTCCTCAGTTACACCCCTGACACCCCAAATATCACTCCCAGGTACACCTCTGACACACCCAGGTCCGCCCCGACACTCCCTGTACAACTCCGACACCCCCAGGTACAACCTGACTCCCCCAGGTACACCTCCGATACTCCTTGTACACTCCTGACACTCCCAGGTACACCTCTGACTCCTAGGCATACCTCTTGACACTCCCAGGTACACCTCTGACACTCCCAGGTACACTTCTGACACTCCGTGGTACACCTCTGACACTCCCAGCACACCTCCTTTCCCCACTCCCGGCACCCCTCCTGACACCCCATACCTCGTACACTCCCACACCCCAGACAATCCCAGTGACTCTGACACTCCCAGGTACACCGTAGACACCCCAGGTACCCACTGATATTCCCTGTACACCTCTGACACTCCCAGGTACACTCCAACACCCCAGACACTTCCTCTGACACTCCCAGGTACACCTCGACACTCCAAGGTACACCTCTGACACTCCCCAGGTACCCACTGACACTTCCCCGGACACTCCTGACTCACCACGCACACCTCTGACACTCCCCAGGCACACCTCCCACCCCTCTGGTTCTCCCTGACACCCCAGGCACACCTCAGACACACCCAGGCACACCTCTGGACACTCCCAGCACACCTCCCTGACACTCCCAGGTACACCACTGACACTGCCAGGTACACCTCCATACCCCAGGTACACTGCTTACACTCCCAGGCACCTCTGACACTCCCAGGTACACCTCCGACACTCCCAGGCACATTCGACATTCTTACTTCCTGACACCCCAGGCACACCTCTGACACTCCCAGGTACTCCACTGACACTCCCTGGTACACCCTTGACACTCCTGCACACCCCAGACACTCCCAGGCACACCTCTCTGACACTCCAGGTACCCTCTGACACTCCCAGGTCACACCTCCTGACACTCCCAGGTACACCTCTGCCGACACTCCCAGGTGCACACATCCGACACTCCCAGGTACACCTCTTCACTCCCAGGTACACTCCTGACACTCCCAGGCACACCCTGTGACACTCCGTAACTCTGACACTCCCAGTTACACCTCTGACACTCCCAGTTACACTCCTGACACTCCCAGGTACACCTGACACTCCACAGGTACACCTCTGATAATTCCCATGCAACACCTCTGACACTCCCAGGCACACCTCTCGATACTCCCAGGCACACCTCCGACACTCCCAGGCACACCTCTGACACCCCAGGAACACCTCTGACACTCCCAGGCACACCTCTGACACTCCCAGGCACACCTCTAACACTCCCTGCCACATCTGACACTCCCAGGTACTCATCCGACACTCCCAGGTACACCTCCTGACACTCCCCAGGTACCCACTGACACTCCCTGGTACACCCCTAACACTCCCATGCACCCTGACACTCCCAGGCACACCTCCGACACTCCCAGGCACACCTCCGACACTCCCAGACACTCCCCTCTGACACTCCCAGGCACACCTCTGACACTCCCAGGCACACCCCTCTGACACTCCCAGGCACCCACTGACACCCCTTGCACACCTCTGACATTCCGTTACACCTCCAGACTCCCAGTTACATCTCCTGACACTCCCTAAATACACTCTGACACTCCCGAGGTACACCTCTGATACTCCTAGGTACACCTCTGACACTCCCAGGTACACCTCCGATAATCCCAGGCACACCTCCGATACTTCCCAGGTACACTCTTGACACACCCATGTAATCCTCTGACACTCTTGCTGGTTCACCTTGAGAATCCCAGGCACACCTCTGACACCCCTGGCACACCTCCGATATTCAGCACCTCCTGACATTCCAGTACACCTCCGATACTCCCAGTGGCACACCTTTGAGACTCCTGGCACTTCCACTGACACTCCCTGTCACACCTCTGACATTCCCAGGTACACCTCTGACACTCCCAGGTACACCTCTGACACTCCTAGGTATTCTCTGACACTCCCTGCACACCTCTGACACCCCAGGCACACCCCAGACACCCCCTGGTACACCCCTGACACTCCCAGGTACCTCCACTGACACTCCCTGGCACACCCCTGACAATCCCAGGCACACCCCACACTCCCAGGCACCTCTGACACCCCAGTACCTCCTCTGACACTCCCAGGTACACCTCTTACACTCCCAGGCACAGCCCAGACACTCCCAGGTACACAACTGACACCCCAGGCACACCTCTTTCACTCCCAGGTACACTCTGACACTCCCAGGCACCACTGACACCTAAGCACACCTCTGATACTCCCAGGCATACCTCTGACACCCCAGCCACACCTGACACTCCAGTTACACCCCTGACACTCCCAGGTACACCTGTTATTCCCAGATACAACCTCTGATAGTCCCACGCACACCTCTGACACTCTGCACACCTCCGATACTCCCAGGTACCACCTCCGTAGTCCCAGGTACACCTCTCTGACACTCCCAGAACTCTCTGACACTCCCTGGTTCACCTCTGACACTCCCAGGTACACCCTCTAACACTCCCTTGCTACACATCTGACACTCCCAGGTACTCATCCGACACTCCCAGGTACATCTCCGACACTCCCAGGTACTCCACTGACACTCCCTGGTACACTCCTAACACCTCCCACGTACACCTCTGACACTCCAGGTACACCTCCGACACTCCCAGGCACACCCCTGACACTCCAGCTACCCCTCTGACTCTCCCGAAACACCTCCGACACTCCAGGCACACCTCAGACACTCCCAGGCACACCCCTTACACTCCCAGGCACACTCTCTGACACCCCAGGTACACCTTGACACTCCAGGCACACCTCTGACACTCCGTACACTGCTGACACTCCCAGGTACTCCACTGACATTCCCTGGTACACTCTCTGACACTCCCTAGGCACACTGCTGACAGTGCCAGGTACACCTCCGACACTCCCAGGAACACTTCTCACACCCCAGGTACACCTCCTACACTCCCAGGTACACCTCTGACACTCCCAGCCACACCTCTGACACCCCAAGTACCCACTGACATTTCCTGGTACACCTCTGACACTGCCAGATACACCTCTGACAATCCCACCTCCTGTGACACTCCCAGGCACACCTCCGACACCCAGGTGCACCTCTGACACTCCCAGGCACACCTCCGATATTCTGTACACCTCCGATATTCCCAGGTACACCTCTGATACTCCCAGGTACACCTTTGGACTCCCAGGTACTCCACTGACTCCCTGCACACCTCTGACATTCTCAGTTACACCTCCGAGACTCCCAGTTACACCCCCAACACTCCCAAAACACCTCTGACACTCCCAGGTACACCTCTGACTCCTCAGCCACACTCTTTGAGAATCCCAAGCACTTACCTGAAACTCCCTGGCACCTCTGGCATTCCCGCACACCTCTGACACTCCCAGGTACACTCTGATACCCCAGGTACACCTCTGACACTCCCAGGTCCGCCTCCGACACTCCCTGGTATAACTCCGACACTTGCACAACTCGACACTCCCAGGTAAACCTCCGATACCTTGGCACACCTCCTGACACTCCAGCACACCTCTGACACTCCTAGGCATTCCTCTGACACCCTGGCACACCTCTGACACCCCAGGCACACCTCAGACACCCGTGCACACCTCTCTGACACTCCCAGGCACACCTCACTCCCAGGATCTCCCTGACACTCCCAGGTACACCTCAGACACTCCGGCACACCTCAGACAATCCCAGGTACACCCTCTGACACTCCCAGGCACACCGCAGAACCCTCCGGTACTCCACTGACATTCCCTGGCACACCTCTGACATCCGGCACACGTCCGACACTCCCAGATACCCCTCTGACACTCCCAGGTAACCTCTGACACCCCAGGTACACCTCTGACACTCCCACCTCACTGACACTCCTGGTACACCCTGACTCAGCCACCTCTGACACTCCCAGGTACACCTCTTTCACTCCTTGGTTCTCCTTGACCTCCCAGGTACACCTCAGACACACCCAGGTACACCTCCAGACACTCCCAGGCACACCTCTGACTTGCTCCCAGGTACACTGCCCACTGCAAGTACACCTCCGACACTCCCAGATACATCGCCCAACCTCCCAGGTACCTCCTGGCCTCCCAGGTACCTCCGGCTCCCAGGTGGTACACATCTGACACTCCCAGGTACACCCCCAGCCTCCCAGGTACACCTCTGACACTCCGTTACTCCACTGACACTCCCTGGTACACCCCCAACTCCCAGGTACACCCCAGACGCTCCAGGTACCTCCCTGAGCACTCTCAGGTGCTCGTCTGACACTCCCAGGTACCTCAGACTTGCTCCCCAGGTCCCACACCTCCAGACACTCCCAGGTACACATCTGACCTCCCAGGTACACCTCTTTCACTCCCAGGTAAACCTCTGACCTCCCAGGTTACCACAACCCCACTCCCAAGTACACCTCCTGATACTCCCAGGTATGCCTCTGACCTCCCAGTTACATCCCGACTCCAGTTACACCCCTGACTTGCTCCCAGGTACACCGGCATTGCCAGATACACCTCCGACTTGCCTCCCATTTTCAACTCCGACACTCCCAGGTAAACCTCCGATGCTCCTTGGTACACCTCTGACACTCCCAAGGTACACCACCTCCGACACTCCCAGGTACACCTCTGGCCTCCCAGGTACACCCCTGTTGCTCCCAGGTACACCTCCTGACACTCCCAGGTACTCACTGACGCTCCCTGGTGCCAGCCTGACACTCCCAGGTACACCCAGACACTCCCAGGTACACCTCCAGACACTCCCAGGTACACATCCCAGCACTCCCCAGGTGCACCTCTGACACTCCCAGGTACCTCCGGCACTCCCAGGTACCGTCAGCACTCCCAGACACTCCTCCTGACACTCCAGGTACACCTCTGACCTCCCAGTACACCTCCTGACACTCCCCCCCAGCCTCCCAGGTACACCTCTGACACTCCCAGGTACCTCTGACCTCCCAGGTACTCACTGGCCTCCCAGGTACCCCGCTCAGCCATGCATCTCTGACACTCCCAGGTACACCTCTTTCACTCCTGGTTCTCCTTGACACTCCCAGGTACACCTCAGACACACCAGGTACACCTCAGACACTCCCAGGCACACCTCTGACACTCCCAGGTGCACTGCTGACACTGCCAGGTACCTCCGGCCTCCCAGATACACCGCCTGACACTCCCACCTCCCAGGCCTCAGGTGCACCTCGACACTCCCAGGTGCACCTCTGACACTCCCAGGTACACCTCCAGCCTCCCAGGTACACCTCAGCTCCAGGTGCTCCTGACACTCCCTGGTGCCTGACACTCCCAGGTACACCCCAGACACTCCCAGGTACCTCTGACACTCCCAGGTACTCGTCTGACACTCCAGGTGCACCTCGAACCTCCCAGTTTGAACACTCAGGTACACATCTGACACTCCCAGGTACCTCTTTGCTCCCAGGTACCTCTGACCTCCCAGGTACACCACTGACACTCCCAAGTACCTCTGATACTTCCAGGTATGCCTCTGACACTCCCAGTTCACCTCGGCACTCCCAGTTACACCCCTGCCTCCCAGGTGCACCGACATTGCCAGATACACCTCTGATGCTCCCACGTGACACCTCTGACACTCCCAGGTACACCTCCGATACTCCCAGGTACACCTCCGATAGTCCCAGGTACACCTCTGAGCCTCCTGAACTCCTGGCTCCTGGTTCTCCCTGCCTCCAAGTACCTCTGCTCACTACATCTGAGCTCCCAGGTACTCATCCGGCCTCCCAGGTGCCACCTCCGACACTCCCAGGTGCTCACTGGCCTCCTGGTGCCCCCTGACACTCCCACGTACACCTCTGTGCTCCCAGGTACACCTCCGGCTCTCCAGGTACACCCCCAACCTCCCAGCTACTCCTCTGACTCTCCTGAAACACCTCCGACACTCCAGGTACCTCTGTCCTCCCAGATACACCTTGACACTCCCAGGTACCTCTGACACTCCCAGGTACACGTTGACCTCCCAGGTACTCACGCATTCCCTGGTACACCTCTGACACCTAGGTTGCATGACAGTGCCAGGTACGCCTCCATTGCTCCCAGGAACACTTCTCACACTCCCAGGCCACCTCCTCCACACTCCCAGGTACCTCCGACACTCCCAGGTGAGCCTCTGGCCTCAGGTACCACCTCCGATATTCCCAGGTACCTCCGATATTCCCAGGTACCTCTGATACTCCCAGGTACACCTTGAGACTCCCAGGTACTCCTCTGGCTCCTAGTTGCACCTCTGACATTCCAGTTACCTCTGGGACTCCCAGTTACACCTGACAATCCCAGCCACACCTCTGACACTCCCAGGTACCTCTGATACTCCCAGGTACCTCTGGCTGCTCCAGGTGCACCTCCGATAATCCCAGCTACACCTCCGATACTCCCAGGTACACCTCTGACCTCCTAGGTATTCCTCTGACACTCCTGGTGCACCTCTGACGCTCCCAGGTGCACCTCAGACACTCCCTGGTGCCTCCTGACACTCCAGGTACCTCTTTCACTCCCTGGTTCTCCCCTAACACTCCAGGTACCTCAGAGCACTCCCAGGTGCACCTCAGACACTCCCAGGTACGTCTGAGCCTCCCAGGTACCTGAACACTCCCAGGTGCTCCACCCACATTCCCTGGTTTACACCTCTGACCTCCCAGTTACACGTCCACACTCCCAGATACTCCTCTGACACTCCCAGGTACCTTGACACTCCCAGCTTCACCCCTGACTCTCCCAGGTACTCACTGACACTCCCTGGGAGCACCCCCAGCCTCCCACGTACACCTCCTGACCTCCCAGGTACACCGCTGACACTCCCAGGTACACTTCTCCACACACCCAGGTACACCTCTGACCTCCTAGGTGTCCTCTGTCCTCCTAATGCTCCTCTAACACTCCCAGGTGCACACCATGACCTCCCAGGTGCACCACTACACCTGGGTACACCATGACACTGCCAGGTACACCGATGACCTCCCAGGTAAATCTCTGACCCTCCCAAGTGCCTCTGACACTCCCAAGTACAACTCTGACACTCCCGGGTACACCTCCGCTCTCCCAGGTACACCTCTGACACTCCCAGGTGCACGCCTTTGACACTCCCAGGTACACCTCTGACATTCCCAGGTACACCTCTGACACTCCCAGGTTGCTCCACTGACATTCCTGGTACACCTCCTGACACTCCCAGGTACACGTCCAGACTCTCCCAGATACCTCTTGCTCCCAGGTACATCTCTGAGCACTCCCAGGCACCTCTAACACTGCCAGGTACACCTCCCACAATCCCAGGTGCTCTGTGACACTCCCAGGTACCGTCCGACCTCCCAGATACTCCTATGACACTCGCAGGTACCTCCTGAGCTCTCAGGTGCACCTCCGACACTCCCAGGTACCTCTGACCTCCCAGGTACCCCTGAGCACTCCCAGGTACCTCCTGACACTCCGGTACCTCTTTCAATCCCTGGTTCTCCTTGACACTGCCAGGTACACCTCCGCTGCTCCCAGATACACCGCCTGACACTCCCAGGTACACCTCTGACACTCCCAGGTCACCTCCGGCACTCCCAGTGCCTCTGCCTCCCAGGTACACCCCACCTCCCAGGTACCTCCTGGCTTTAGTGCCACCCACACTCCTGGTACACCCCTAACCTCCCAGGTACCCAGACACTCCCAGGTACCTCTGACCCCCAGGTACTCGTCTGACACTCCCGGTACACCTCAGACACTCCCAGGTACCCCAGACACTCCCAGGTACATCTGACACTCCCAGGTGCACCTCTTTCACTCCCAGGTACCCACCCCAACCTCCCAGGTACACCATGACACTCCCAAGTACCTCTGATGCTCCCAGGTATGCCTGCCAGCACTCAAGTTTACCTCCGACACTCAGTTACACCCCTGACACTCCCAGGTACCCCGACATTGCCAGATACACCTGATGCTCCCACGTGCACCTCTGACCTCCCAGGTACACCTCCAATACTGAGTACTCATCCGACATTCCAGGTACACCTCCACTTGCTCAGGTACTCCACTGCACACTCCTGGTACACTCCTGCTCCACATGCACCTCTGACACTCCAGGTACCTCCTGACACTCCCAGGTACACGTCCGACACTCCCAGATACTCTCCCAGCCTCCCAGGTACCTCCCAGCACTCCCAGGTACACCTCTGAGCCTCCCAGGTACTCCACTGACACTCCCTGGTACACCCTGGCTCAGCCACGTACACCTCTGGCCTCCCAGATACACCTCTTACACTCCTGGTTCTCCTTGACCTCCCAGGTGCACCGACACACGGTACCTCAGACACTCCCAGGCACCTCCCCAGCACTCCCAGGTACACCACCGCCGACACTGCTAGGTACACCTCCGCACTCCCAGATACACCGCTGACCTCCCAGGTACACCTCTGACACTCCCAGGTACCTCCGCCTCCCACCTGCACCTCCTGACTCTCCCAGGTGCCTTCAACACTCCCGGTACCTCTTTCCTCCCAGGTACATCTCTGACCTCCCAGGTACACCACTGAGCACTCCCAAGTACACCTCTGATACTCCCAAGTATGCCTCTGACCTCCCAGTTACCTCCGACACTCCCAGTTACACCCCTGACCTCCCAGTACACCGACATTGCCAGATACACCTCTGATACTCCCACGTACACCTCTAACACTCCCAGGTACACCTCCCGTGCTCCAGGTGCACACCTCCGATAGTCCCAGGTCACACCTTTGAGACTCCTGGGTACTTCACTGACACTCCCTGTTATACCTCTGACATTCCCAGGTACACCTCTGACACTCCCAGGTCACCTCTGGCCTCCTAGGTACTTCTCCCAACCTCCCTGGTACACCTCTGGCACTCCCAGGTACCTCAGACACTCCCTGGTACACCTCTGAGCACTCCCAGGTACTCCACTGACACTCCTGCACCCTGACAATCCCAGGTACCCCAGACACTCCCAGGTACACCTCTGACCTCCCAGGTGCTCTCCTCAGCCTCCCAGGTACCTCAGACACTCCCAGGTACAGAGACACTCCCAGGTACACAACCCAGCACTCCAGGTACACCTCTTTCACTCCCAGGTACACCTCTGACACTCCAGGTGCACCACTGACCTCCCAGTGCACCTCTGATACTCCCAGGTATACCTCTGGCCCTCCCAGTTACACCTCCGACACTCCCAGTTACACCTGACACTCCCAGGTACACCCGTTATTCCCAGATACACCTCTGATAGTCCCACGTACACCTCTGACACTCCCAGGTACACCTCCGATGCTCCCAGGTACCTCCGTAGTCCCAGGTACACCTCTGACACTCCCAGGAACTCCTCTGACACTCCCTGGTTTCACCTCTGGCCTCCCAGTGCACCTCTAACACTCCCTGCTACACTCTGACACTCCCAGGTACTCATCCGACACTCCCAGGTACCTCCGCTCTCCCAGGTACTCCACTGGCACTCCCTGGTACACTCCTAGCTCCCACTGCACCTCTGGCCTCCCAGGTACATCTCCACTTCCCAGGTACACCCCTGACACTCCCAGCTACTCCTCTGACTCTCCTGAACACCTCCGACACTTCCAGGTACACCTCAGACACTCCCAGGTACACCCACCTCCCAGGTACACCTCCTGGCCTCCCAGGTACCTTGGCTCTCCCAGGTACACCTCTGACACTCCCAGGTACACCGTTGACACTCCCAGGTACTCACTGACATTCCCTGGTACCTCTGACACTCCCAGGTACACCGCTGACAGTGCCAGGTACACCTCCAGCTCCCAGGAACACTTCTCACTTGGTACACCTCCTACACTCCCAGGTCACCTCTGACACTCCCAGCTACACCTCTGACACTCCCAAGAGCCTCACTGACATTTCCTGGTACACCTCTGACACTGCCAGATACACCTCTGAACAATCCCAGGTACTCCTGTGACACTCCCAGGTACACCTCCGACACTCCCAGGTGCACCTCCCAGCACTCCCAGGTACACCTCCGATATTCCCAGGTACACCTCCGGTATTCCGGTACACCTCTGATACTCCCAGGTACACCTTTGAGACTCCCAGGCTCCTGACACTCCCTGTGCACCTCTGACATTCTCAGTTACACCTCCGGGACTCCCAGTTACACCCCTAGCCTCCCAAATACACCTCTGACACTCCCAGGTACACCTCTGATGCTCCCAGGTACACCTTTGAGACTCCCAGGTACTCACTGACACTCCTGGTACACCTCTGACATTCTCAGTTACACCTCCGAGACTCCCAGTTACACCCTGACACTCCCCAATACACCTCCGACACTCCTGGTATGCTCCGACACTCCAGGTACAACTCCGACACTCCCAGGTAAACCTCCGATACTCCTTGGTACACCTCTGACACTCCCAGGTACACCTCTGACACTCTAGGTATTCCTCTGACACTCCCTGGTACACCTCTGACACTCCCAGGTACACCTCAGACCTCGTGGTACACCTCTGACAATCCCGGTACACCTCTTTCACTCCCAGTTCTCCCCTGGCACCTCCCAGGTACCTCAGACACTCCCAGGTACCTCAGACAATCCCAGGTACACCTCTGACACTCCCAGGTACACCGCCAGACACTCCCAGGTACTCACCCTGGCATTCCTGGTACACTCTGACACTCCCAGGTACACGTCCGACACTCCCAGATACTCCTCTGACCTCCCAGGTAAACCTCTGGAAACTCCCAGGTACACCTCTGACACTCCCAGGTACTCCACTGACACTCCTTGGTACACCCCTGCTCAGCCCGCATTACCTCTGACACTCCCAGGTACACCTCTTTCACTCCTTGGTTCTCCTCCGCTTGCTCCCAGGTACACCTCAAACACCCAGGTACACCTCAGACACTCCCAGGCACACCTCTGAGCTCCCAGGTACACTGCTTACACTGCCAGGTACCTCGACACTCCCAGACCATCGCTCACCTCCCAGGTACACCTCTGACACTCCCAGGTACACCTCCGACACTCCCAGGTACACATCTGACACTCCCAGGTACACCCCAGCAGCTCCCAGGTACCTCTGACACTCCCAGGTACTCCACTGACACTCCCTGGTACACCCCTGACACTCCCAGGTACACCTCAGACACTCAGGTACACCTCAGACACTCCCAGGTACACATCTGACACTCCCAGGTACACCTCTTTCACTCCCAGGTAAACCTCTGACACTCCCAGGTACACCACTGACCTCCCAATGCACCTCTGATACTCCCAGGTATACCTCTGGCTCCCAGTTACACATCCGACACTCCCAGTTACACCACTCCCAGGTACACCCGACATTGCCAGATACACCTCCGGCTCCCAGGTACAACTCCGGCCTCCCAGGTAAACCTCCGATACTCCTTGGTACACCTCTGGCCTCCCAGGTACACCTCCGACACTCCCAGGTACACCTCTGGCCTCCCAGGTACACCCTGACACTCCAGGTACACCTCTGACTCCCCAGGTACTCACTGACTCCCTGGTACAGCCCTGACCTCCCAGGTACACCCCAGACACTCCCAGGTACACCTCAGACACTCCCAGGTACACCCTGACACTCCCAGGTACACCTCTGGCCTCCCAGGTATACCTCCGACACTCCCAGTGCACGTCCGACACTCCCAGACACTCCTCTGACCTCCCAGGTACACCTCTGACCTCCCAGGTACCTCCTCAGCCTCCCAGGTACTCCACTGACACTCCCTGGTACCCCTGACTCAGCCGTACATCTCTGACCTCCCAGGTACACCTCTTTCACTCCCTGGTTCTCCTTGACCTCCCAGAACACCTCAGACACCCAGGTACACCTCAGACACTCCCAGGCACACCTCTGACCTCCCAGGTACACCGCTGACACTGCCAGGTACACCTCCGACACTCCCAGATACACCTTCAACCTCCCAGGTACACCTCTGACACTCCCAGGTACACCTCTGGCTCCCAGGTACTCCACCGACACTCCCTGGTACACCCCTGCACTCCCAGGTACACCCCAGACCTCCCAGGTACACCTCTGACCTCCCAGGTACTCGTCTGACTCCCAGGTACACCTCAGACACTCCCAGGTACACCCAGACACTCCCAGGTACATCTGACACTCCCAGGTACACCTCTTTTACTCCCAGGTACACCTCTGACACTCCCAGGTACACCACCCCGGCCTCCCAGGTCCTCTGATACTTCCAGGTATGCCTCTGACACTCCCAGTTACCTCCGACACTCCCAGTTACACCCTGACACTCCCAGGTACACCGACATTGCCAGATACACCTCTGATGCTCCACGTACACCTCTGACCTCCCAGGTACCTCCCGTGCTGGTACACCTCCGGTAGTCCCAGGTACACCTCTGACACTCTAAGAACTCCTCTGACACTCCTGGTTCACCTCTGACACTCCCAGGTACACCTCTCTCTCCTGCTACATCCTGACACTCCCAGGTACTCATCCGGCCTCCCAGGTACACCTCCGGCCTCCCAGGTACTCCTGACACTCCCTGGTACACCCTAACACTCCCATGTACACCTCTGGCCTCCCAGGTACCTCCGACCTCCCAGGTACACCCCTGACACTCCACACTTCTGCAGGCAAACCTCCGATACTTCTTGGCACACCTCTGACACTCCCCAGGTACACCTCCGACACCCCAGGCACACCTCTGACACTCCCAGGCACACCCCTGGACACTCCCCAGGTACACCTCTGACACTCCCCAGGCACCTCCACTGACACTCCCCTGGCACACCCCTGACACTCCCCAGGCACACCCCAGACACTCCCAGGCACACCCCAGACACCCCCAGGCACACATCTGACACTCCCAGGTACACCTCTGACACTCCCAGGTACACCTCCGACACTCCCAGGCACACGTCCGACACCCCAGCACACCTCTGACACCCCAGGTACACCTCTGACACCCCAGGCACACCTCTGACACTCCCAGGTACTCCACTGACACCCCTGGCACACCCCTGACTCCAGCCACGCACATCCTGACACCCCAGGCACACCTTCACTCCCTGGTTTCCCTGACACCCCAGGCACACCTCAGACACACCCAGGCACACCAGACACCCCTGTGCACACCTCTGACACTCCCAGGCACACCTGACACTGCCAGGCACACCTCCGACACTCCCAGATACACCGCTGACATCCCCAGGCACACCTCTGACACCCCCAGGCACACCTGACACCCCAGGCACACCCCTGACACTCCCCAGGTACACCCCACACTCCCAGCACTCTGACACGCCCAGGCACTCCACTGACACCCCCACACCCCCACACCCAGGCACAGACACTCCCAGGCACACCTCTGACACCCCAGGCACTCGTCTGACACCCCAGGCACACCCCAGACACCCCAGGCACACCCCAGACACCCCAGGCACACATCTGACACCCCAGGCACACCCTACCCCAGCACACCTCTGACACTACCAGGCACACCACTGACACCCCAAGCACACCCCTGATACTCCAGGTATACCTCTGACACTCCCAGCCACACCTCCGACACTCCCGTTACACCCCTGACACTCCCAGGCACCCCTGACATTGCCAGACACACCTCTGATACCCACGTACACCTCCTGACACTCCCAGGCACACCTCCGATACTCCCAGGTACACCTGATAGTCCCAGGCACACCTCTGACACCCTAGGAACTCCTCTGACACCCCTGGTTCACCCTCTGACACCCCGGTACACCCCAACACTCTGCCACACATCTGACACTCCCAGGTACTCATCCGACACTCCAGGCACACCTGACACTTCCAGGCACTCCACTGACACCCTGCACACCCCCAACACTCCCACACACACCTCTGACATCCCGCACACCTCCGACACTCCCAGGCACCCCTGACACCCCAGCCACTTCTGACTCTGAAACACCTCCGACACTCTACGCCACCCCAGACACTCCCCAGGTACACCTACCCCAGGTACACCTCTGTCACCCCACACCTTGACACTCCCAGGCACACCTCTGACACTCCCAGGCACACCGCTGACACCCCAGGTACTCCACTGACATTCCTGGTACACCTCTGACACCTAGGTACACCGCTGAGGCCAGTACACCTGACACCCCAGGAACACTCTCACACCCAAGGTACACCTGACACTCCCAGGTACACTTGACACTCCCAGGCACACCCCTGACACCCGCACTCCACTGACATTCCTGGTACACCTCTGACACTGCCAGGTACACTCTGACAATCCCAGATACCCTGTGACACTCCCAGGCACACCACCACCCCAGGTGACCTCTGACACTCCAGGCACACCTCCGATATCTCAGGTACACCTCCGATATTCCATACACTCTGATACTCCCAGGCACACCTTTGAGACTCCCACTGACACTCCCTGCACACCTCTGACATTCCCCAGTTACACCTCTGAGACTCCAGTTACACCCCTGACAATCCCAAATACACCTGACACCTGGTACACCTCTGACACTCCCAGGCACACCGACACTCCCAGGCACACCTCCGGATAATCCCAGCCACACCTCCGATACTCCCAGGTACACTGACACACCCATGTAATCCCTCTGACAGTCCCTGGTTCACCTCTGAGAACTTCCAGGCACACCTCTGACACCCCCTGGCACACCTCCGATATTCCCAGGTACACCTCGATATTCCCAGGCACACTCCGATACTCCAGGCACACCTTGAGACTCCTAGAACTTCACTGACACCCCTGTTATACCCTCTGACATCCCTAGGCACACCTCTAACACTTGCACACCTCTGACATCTTGCATTCTCTGACATCCCTGGCACACCTCTGACACCTGCACACCCCAGACACCCTGCACACCCCTGACACTCCCCAGGCACACCTCTTCACCCCCAGGTTCTCCCGACACCCCTGGCACACCTCAGACACCCCAGGCACACCACACACCCCAGGCACACGTCTGACACCCCAGGCACACCGCAGACACCCCCAGGTACTCCACTGACATCCCTGCACACCCCACACCCAGGTACACGTCCGACACTCCCAGATACCCTCTGACACCCCAGGTACACCCCTGACACTCCCAGCCACACCCCTGACACTCCCAGGCACTCCACTGACACTCCCCAAAACCCCTGACACTCCCAATGCACACCTCTGACACTCCCCAGGCACACCGCAGACAACCTGTACACTCTCACACACCCAGGCACACCCTGACACCCCAGGCCCTCTCACTCCCTAATACCCTCTAACACTCCCAGGTACACCGTGACACTCCGTAACCGCTGACAGACACACCAGGCACACTGCTGACACTGCCAGGCACACCGATGACACACCCAGGTACATCTCTGACCCTCCCAAGCACACCCTGACACCAAGCACAACTCTGACACCCCAGGTACACTGACACTCCCAGGTACACCTCCTCTGATCCCAGGCACGCCCTTGACACCCCAGGCACACCTCTGACATCCCAGGCACACCTCTACACCCCAGGCACCCACTGACATCCCTGGCACACCTCTGACACTTGCACACGTCCGACACTCCAGACACACCCCAAACACCTTACACATCTCTGACACCTTACACCTCTGACACTGCCAGGTACACCTTGACAACCCAGGCACCCCTGTGACACTCCAGGCTACACGTCCGACACCCCAGATACCTCCATCTCTATACACCTCTGAACCTTGCACACCTCAGCCAATTTGCACACCTCTGACTCCCAGGCACACCCCTGACACCCCAGGTACACCTCTGACACTCCGGAGGCACACCCCTTTCAATCCCTGGTTCTCCCTTGACACTGCCAGGTACACCTCCGACACTCCCAGATACACCGCTACACTCCGGGCACACCTCTGACACCCCAGGCACACCTCCGACACTCCCCTGGTCACACCTCTGACACCCCCAGGCACACCCCACACCCCAGTGCACACCCCTACACCCCCAGGCACCCCACTGACACCCCTGGCACACCCCAACACCCCAGGCACACCCCCCTGGACACCCCAGGCACACCTCTACCCCCAGGAACCTGTCTGACACCCCAGGCACACCCCAGACACCCCAGGCACACCCCAGACACTCCCAGGCACATCTGACACTCCCAGGTACACCCTTTCACCCCAGGCACCCTCTGACACTCGGCCACCACTGACACCCCTAGCAAACCTCTGATATTCCCCAGCATACCCACATGACCCAAGCCACACTTCTGACACCCAGGCACACCTCCACACACCAGGCACACCTCCGATAGTCCCGGCACACCTCTGACTCCAGGAACCCCACTCCACGTCTCTGACACTCCAGGCACACCTCAACACCCCCTGCCACACATCTGACACCCCCAGCACCATCCGACACCCCAGGTACACCTCCTGACACTCCCAGGTACTCCACTGACACCCCTGGTACACCCCACACTCCCACGTACACCCTGACACTCCCCAGGCACACCTCCGACACTCCGCAGGCACACGTCCGACACTCCCAGATACCTCTGACACCCCAGGCACACTCTGACACTCCCAGGCACACCTCTGACACTCCCAGGTACTCCACTGACCTCCTGGCCACCCCCTGACCAGCCACTGCACCCTGACACCCCAGACACACCTCTACACCCCTGGTTCTCCCTGACACCCAGGCACACCCCAGACACACCCAGGCACACCTCAGACACTCCCAGGCACACCTCTGACACTCCCAGGCACACCGCTGACACTGCTAGGCACACCTCCGACACTCCCCAGACACAGCCGCTGACACTCCAGGCACACCTCTGACACCCCAGGCACACCTCCGACACTCCCACCCATACCTCTGACACCTCCCAGGCACACCCCTGACACTCCGGGCACACCCTGACACCCAGGCACCCACTGACACTCCCTGCACACCCCTGACACCCCAGGCACACATCTGACACCCCAGGCACACCTCTTCACCCCAGGCACACCTCTGACACCCCAGGTGCACACCACTGACACCCCAAGCACACCTCTGATACCCCAGACCTCTACACTCCCAGTTACACCTCCGACACTCCCAGTTACACCCTGACACTTCCCAGGCACACCTGACATTGCCAGATACCTCTGGATACTCCCACGCACACCTCTAACACTCCCCAGGTACACCTCCGATACTCCAGGCACACTCCGATAGTCCCAGTACACCTCAGACACCCCAGGCACACCCCTCACACTCCCCAGGCACACCTCTGACACTCCAGGTCACACCTTGACACTCTCAGGTACACCTCTGACACTCCCAGGTACACCGCCGACACCCCAGGCACCCACTGACATCCTGGTACACCTCTGACACCCAGGCACACTCACGATAGCTGCTACACCTCCTGACACTTGCGAACACTCCACACCTCCAGGTACACTGACACAGGTACACCTCTGACACTTATGCACACCTGACACTCAAGCACCCACTGACATCTCTGCACACCTCTGACACGCTGGTGCACACCTCTGACAATCCCAGGTACCCTGCGACACTCCCAGGCACACTCTCCGACAATCCCAGGTGCACCTCTGACACCCCAGGCACACCTCCACATACCCCAGGTACACCTCCGATATTCCCAGGCACACCTCTGATACTCCCAGGTACACCTTGAGACTCAGGCACTCCACTGACACCCTGTACACCTCTGACATTCCCCAGTTACACCTCCGAGACTCCCAGTTACACCCCTGACACTCCCCAAAACACTCTGACACTCCCAGGTACACACCTCTTATACCTCAGGCACACCTCTGACACTCCCAGGCACACCTCCGATAATCCCAGGTACACCTCCGATACTCCCAGGTACACCCTGACACACCCATGTAATCCTGACACTCCCTGTCTCACCTCTGAGAATCCCAGCAGGCACACCTCTGACACCCCTGGCACACCTGATATTCCAGGTACACCTCCATTCCTCAGGTACACCTCCGATACCCCAGGTACACCTTTGAGACTCCTAGGTACTTCACTGACACTCCTTGTTATACTGACATTCCCAGGCACACCTCTGACACTCCCAGGTATTCCTCTGACACTCCCCCTGGCACACCTCTGACACTCCAGGCACACCCTCAGACACCCCTGGCACACCTCTGACACCTGCACACCTCTTTCACCCTGTGTCTCCCTGACACCCCCAGGCACACCTCAGACACTCCCAGGCACACCCCAGACACTCCCTGCACACGTCTGACACTCCCAGGCACACCGCAGACACTCCCAGGCACTCCACTGACATTCCCTGGCACACCTCTGACACTCCCAGGCACACGTCCGACACTCCCAGATACCCCTCTGACACTCCCAGGCACACCTGACACTCCCAGCCACACCTGACACCCCAGTACTCTACTGACACCCTGGTACACCCCTGACACCCCAATGCACACCTCTGACACTCCGGTGCACACCGCAGACACTCCCCAGGCACACTTCTAACACACCCAGGTACACTGACACTTGTACCTCTGTCACCCCCTGATACTCCCCACACTCCCAGGCACACCGCTGACACTCCCAGGCACACTGCTGACACTACAGGCACACCGCTGACACTGCCAGGTAAACCGATGACACTCCCAGGCTACATCTCTGACCCTCCCAAGTACACCTCTGACACTCCACAACTCTGACACTCCAGGCACACCTCCGACACCCCAGGTACACCTCTGTCACCCCAGGTACGCCTTACACCCCAGGTACACCTCCTGACATTCCCAGGCACACCTCTGACACTCCCAGGTACTTCCACTGACATTCCCTGCACACCTGACACCCCAGGTACACGTCCGACACTCCAGATACACCCCAACACCCCAGGCACATCTCTGACACTCCCGGTACACCTCTGACACTGCCAGGCACCCTGACAATCCCAGGTACTCCTTGACACTCCCAGGTAATCACCTCCTACACTCGGTGGCACACCTCTGACACCCCAGGCACACCTCCGATATTCCCAGGTACACCTGATATTCCAAGCACACTTCTGATATTCCCAGGCACACCTTGAGACTTCCAGGTACTCCACCGACACCCCCTGCACACCCTGACACTCCCAGGTACACCTCTTCACTCCCTGGTTCTTCCCTGACACCCCTGCACACCCCAGACACCCCAGGCACACCCTCACACACTCCCAGGCACACGTCTGACACTCCGGTGCCACCGCAGACACTCGCACTCCACTGACATTCCCTGTACACTGACACCCCAGGTACACGTCCGACACTCCCAGATACTCCTCTGACACTCAGGTACACCTCTGACACTCCCGCCACCCTGACACTCCAGGCACCCACTGACACTCCCTGGCACACCCCTGACACTCCCACGTACACCTCTGACACTCCCAGGTACACCGCAGACAATCCCAGGAACACTTCTGACACTACCAAGTACACATCAGACACTCCCAGGTACACCTCAGACACTCCTAGATACACCTCTGACACTCCCAGGTACACCTCTGACACTCCCAGGTACACCTCTGACACTCCCAGGTACACCTCAGACACTCCCAGGTACACCGCTAACACTCCTAGGTACATCTCTGACACTGTCAGGTACACCTCTGACTCTCCCAGGTACACCTCCGACACTCCCAGGTACACCTCCGACCCTCCCAGGTACACTTGTCACACTCCCAGGTACACCTCTGACATTCCCAGGTACACCTCTGACACTCCCAGGTACACCTCTGACACTCCCATGTACACCTCTGGCACCCCCAGGTACACCTCTGATATTCCCAGGTACACTTCCGATACTCCCAGGTACACCTTTGACACTCCCAGTTACTCCACTGACACTCACTGGTACACCTATGACACTCCCAGGTACATCTCCGATACTCCCAGGTACACCTCCGATGCTCCCAGGTACACCTCAGACACTCGCCTGGTTCACCTCTGACACTCCCTGGTTCATCTCTGACACTCCCTGGTACACCTCTGACACTCTCAGGTACACCTCTGACATTCCAAGGTACACCTCCGACACTCCCAGGTACACATCTGACACTCCCAGGTACACCTCTTACACTCCCTGGTTCACCCCTGACACTCCCAGGTACACCTCAGACACTCCCAGGTACACCTCAGACACTCCCAGATACACCTCAGACACTCCAAGGTACACCTCTGACATTCCCAGGTATACCTCTGACACTCCCAGTTACACCTCTGACACTCCCAGGTACACCTCTGACCTCCCAGGTGCACCTCCTGTCACTCCCCAGGTACACCTCTTACAGTCCCTGGTTCTCCCCTGACACTCCCAGGTACACCTCAGACACTCCCAGGTACACCTCAGACACTCCCAGGTACACCCCAGACACTCCCAGGTACACATCTGACACTCCCAGGTACACCTCTAACACTCCCAGGTACACCTCTGACGATCTCAGGAACACCTCCGACACTCCCAGGTACACCTCTGACACTTCCAGGTTCACCTCTGACACTCCCAGGCACACCAATGACACTCCCAGGTACACCTCTGACACTCCCAAGTACACCACTGACACTACCATGTACACCTTTGACACTCCCAGGTACTGCTTTGACGCTCACAGGTACTCCTTTAACACTCCCAGGTACACATCTGACACTCCCAGGTACACCTTTGACCTCCCAGGAACTCCTCTGACTCCTGGTTCACCTCTGACACTTCAGGTACACCTCTAACACTCCTGCTACATCTGACCTCCCAGTTACTCATCCGACACTCCCAGGTACCTCCCAACCTCCCAGGTACTCCACTGACACTCCTGGTACCTAACACTCCCACTACCTCGACACTTCGGGTACACCTCCGACACTCCCAGGTACGTCCGACACTCCCAGATACTCCTCTGAACTCCAGGTACACCTCTGACCTCCCAGGTACACCTCTGACCTCCCAGGTACTCCACTGACTCTCCTGGTACACCCCTGACTCAGCCACGTACCTCCCCAGCCTCCCAGATACACCTCTTACACTCCTGGTTCTCCTTGACCTTCAGGTACACCTCGAACACACCAGGTACACCTCAGACACTCCCAGGCACACCTCTGACACTCCCAGGTACCGCTGACACTGCACCTCGTACTCCCAGATACGCTGACCTCCCCAGGTACATCCCTGACACTCCCAGGTACACCTCCGACACTCCCACCTACACCTCTGACACTCCCAGGTACACCCTGACCTCCCAGGTACACCTCTGACACTCCCAGGTACTCACTGACCTCCCTGGTACACCCCTGACACTCCCAGGTACACATCTGACACTCCCAGGTACACCTCTTTCACTCCCAGGTACCTCTGACACTCCCAGGTACACCACTGACACTCCCAAGTACACCTCTGATACTCAGGTATACCTCTGACACTCCCAGTTACACCTCCGACACTCCAGTTACACCCTGACACTCCCAGGTACCCGACATTCCGATACACCTCTGATACTCCCGCATTACACCTCTAACACTCCCAGGTACACCTCCGTACTCCCAGGTACACCTCCGATAGTCCCAGGTACCTCAGACACTCCCAGGTACACCCTTACACTCCCAGGTACACCTCTGACACTCCCAGGTACACCTTTGACACTCCCAGGTACACCTCTGTGCTCCCAGGATGCCTGACACTCCCAGGTACTCCACTGACATTCCTGGTACACCTCTGACACTCCCAGGTACCGCTGACTTCCAGGTACACCTCCGACACTCCCAGGAACACTTCTCTCACTCCCAGGTACACCTCCGACACTCCCAGGTACCTCTGACCTCCCAGGTACACCTCTGACACTCCCAAGTACTCCACTGACATTTCCTGGTACACCTCTGACACTGCCAGGTACACCTCTGACAATCCCAGGTACTCCTGTGACACTCCCAGGTACACCTCCGACACTCCCAGGTGCACCTCTGACACTCCCAGGTACACCTCCGATATTCCCAGGTACACCTCCGATATTCCCAGGTACACCTCTGATACTCCCAGGTACACCTTTGAGACTCCCAGGTACTCCACTGACACTCCCTGGTACACCTCTGACATTCAGTTACACCTCCGAGACTCCCAGTTACACCCCTGACACTCCCACCTCCTGACCTCCCAGGTACACCTCTTATACTCAGGTACACCTCTGCACTCCCAGGTACACCTCCGATAATCCCAGGTACACCTCCGATACTCCCAGGTACACCTCTGACACACCCATGTAATCCTCTGACACTCCCTGGTTCACCTCTGAGAATCCCAGGTACACCTCTACCTCCCTGGTGCCTCCCGATATTCCCAGGTACACCTCCGATATTCCCAGGCACACCTCCGATCTCCCAGGTACACCTTTGAGACTCCTAGGTACTTCACTGACACTCCTGTTATACCTCCACACATTCCAGGTACACCTCTGACTCCTAGGTATTCCTCTGACACTCCCTGGTACACCTCTGACACTCCCAGGTACACCTCAGACACTCCTGGTACCTCTGACTCCCAGGCACCTCTTTCACTCCCTGTGTCTCCCCAACACTCCCAGGTACACCTCAGACGCTCCCAGGTACACCTCAGACACTCCCAGGTACACGTCCGAACACTCCCAGGTACACCGCAGACACTCCCAGGTACTCACTGACATTCCCTGGTACACCTCTGACCTCCCAGGTACACGTCCGACACTCCCAGATACTCCTCTGACACTCCCAGTACACCTCCTGACACTCCAGCACACCTCTGACACTCCCAGGTACTCTACTGACACTCCCTGGTACACCCTGACACTCCCACGTGCCTCTGACACTCCCAGGTACACACTGAACACTCCCAGGTACACTTCTAACACACCCAGGTACACCTCTGACACTCCTAGGTGCTCCTCTGTCACTCCTGATACTCCTCTAACACTCCCAGGTACACCTTCAGACTCCCAGGTACACCGCTGACACTACCAGGTACACCGCTGACACTGCCAGGTAAACCGTGACACTCCCAGGTACATCTCTGACCCTCCCAAGTACACCTCTGACACTCCCAAGTACAACTCTGACACTCCCAGGTACCTCCGGCTCCCAGGTACACCTCTGTCACTCCCAGGCCTTTGACTCTCGGTACACCTCTGACATTCCCAGGTACACCTCTGACACTCCCAGGTACTCCTGACATTCCCTGATTCCTCCCACACTCCCAGGTACCGTCCCGTGCTCCCAGATACACCTCTAACACTCCCAGGTACATCTCTGACACTCCCAGGTACCTCTGACACTGCCAGGTACACCTCTGACAATCCCAGGTACTCCTGTGACCTCCCCGGGTAATCACCTCCTACACTCCCAGGTACACTTCTGACACTCCCAGGTACACCTCCGATATTCCCAGGTCACACCTTCCCAAGTACACTTCTGATATTCCCAGGTACACCTTGAGACTTCCAGGCACTCACACACACTCCTGGTACACCTCCTAGCACTCCCAGGTCACCTCTAGACACTCCCTGATACACCTCTGAGCCTCCCAGGTAACCTCTTTCACTCCCTGGTTCTCTGACACTCCCAGGTACACCTCAGACACTCCCAGGTACACCTCAGACAATCCCAGGTACACCTCCGACCTCCCAGGTACACCGCAGACACTCCCAGGTACTCCAGTGACATTCCTGGTACACCTCTGGCACTCCCAGGTAAACGTCCGACACTCCCAGATACTCCTCTGACACTCCAAGGTACCTCCTGACACTCCCAGGTACACCTCTGGCCTCCCAGGTACTCCACCCCAGCCTCCCTGGCACACCTAGCTCAGCCACATGCACCTCTGACCTCCCAGGTACACCTCTCTTTCACTCCCTGGTTTCTCCCCTGACACTCCCAGGTACACCTCAGACACACCCAGGTACACCTCCGGAGCCTTGCTCCCAGGCACACACAGCTGACACTCCCAGGTGCACCCATGAGCACTGCCAGGTACACCTCCGACACTCCCAGATACACCGCTGACACTCCCAGGTACACCCCTGACCTCCCAGGTACACCTCCCCTGACACTCCAGGAACTCCCCACTGACACTCCTGGTACACCCCAGCACTCCCAGGTACACCACCAGGCCTCCCAGGTACACCTCTGGCCTCCCAGGTACTCCTCTGACGCTCCCAGGTACCTCCGACACTCCAGATACACCTCCCAGCTTGCTCCCAAGTACACCTGGCCTCCCCAGGTACCTCTGGCCTCCCAGGTACTCCCTTTGACCTCCCTAGTACACCTGACACTCCCAGGTACACCCCCAGACACTCCCCAGGTACACCTCTGGCCTCCCAGGTACTCCTCTGACCTCCCAGGTACCTCAGACATGCTCCCAGGTACATCCCAGACACTCCCCAGGTACACATCTGACACTCCCAGGTGCACCTCTTTCACTCCCAGGTACCTCGATGCTCCCAGGCTCACCTCCTGACCTCCCATTTACACCTCCGACACTCCCAGTTACACCTGACCTCCCAGGTACACCCGACATTCCCAGATACACCTCTGATACTCCCACGTACACCTCTGGCCTCCCAGGTACACCTCCCGATACTCCCAGGTACACCTCCGATAGTCCCAGGTGCACCTCTGACACTCCCTGGTTCACCTCTGACCTCCCAGGTACCCTCTGCCTCCCTGCTACACATCCCAGCTCCCAGGTACATCCGGCCTCCCAGCGTTACCTCAACCTCCCCAGGAGTGCTCACCGGCACTCCTTGTACACCTAACACTCCCATTACCTCTGACTCTCCCAGGTACACCTCCGACACTCCCAGGTACACCCTGACACTCAGCTACTCTTACAGGCTCTCCTGAAACACCTCCAAACACTCCCAGGTACACCTGAACCTCCCAGGTGCTCCTCTGATGCTCCCAGGTACACCCCCAGACACTCCCAGGTACACCTAGGCCTCCCAGGTACACATCTGACACTCCCAGGTACACCTCTTTCCTCCCAGGTACACCTCTGGCCTCCCAAGTACACCACAGCCTCCCAAAGCACACCTCTGATACTCCCAGGTATGCCTCGGCACTCCCAGTTACACCTCCGACACTCCTGAATTGCTACCACAGACACTCCCAGGTACACATCCCCAGCCTCCCAGGTACACCTCTCTTTCCTCCCAGGTACACCTCTGACACACCATGTAATCCTCTGACCTCCCTGGTTTCACCTCTGAGAATCCAGGTACACCTCTGACACTCCCTGGTACACCTCGTGTTCCCAGGTACACCTCATTCCAGGTACACACTCCGATACTCCCAGGTACACCTTTGAACTCCTAGGTGCTTCTTTAGCCTCCCTGTTATGCCTCTGACATTCCCAGGTACACCTCTGACCCTCCCACCTCTGACCTCCTGGGTATTCTCTGACACTCCTGGTGCACCTCTGACCTCCCAGGTACACCTCAGACACTCCTGGTACACCTCTGACCTCCCGTTGCTCCACTGACACTCCCTGGTACACCCCCAACCTCCCAGGTACCCCAGAGCACTCCCAGGTACACCTCTGGCTTGCTCCTAGGTACTCCTCTGGCTTGCTCAGAGTACACCTCAGACACTCCCAGGTACACCCCAAGACACTCCCAGGTACACATCTGACACTCCCAGGCACTCACTGCTCCCAGGTACACCTCTGGCCTCCCATGTGCACCACTGGCCTCCCATTACACCACTGATACTCCCAGGTATGCCTCTGGCAACCTCCCAGTTACACCTCCGGCCTCCCAGTTACCCTGACACTCCCAGGTACACCCGACATTCCCAGATACACCTCCTGATGCCCCCCACGTGCACCTCCGATAGTCCCCAGGTACACCTCCTGGCCTCCCAGGAACTCCTCTGGCACTCCTGGTTCACCTCTGGCCTCCAGGTACACCTCTAACACTCCCTGCTACATCTGACATTCCAGGTACTCATCCGGCCTTCTCCCAGTACACCTCCGACACTCCTAGATACACCTCTGACACTCCCTGGTACACCGCACTCCCAGGTACACCTCTGACACTCCCAGGTACTCACTGACACTCCCTGGTACACCCTGAGCACTCCCAGGTACACCCCAGCCTCCCAGGTACCTCTGACACTCCTAGGTACTCCTCTGATACTCCCAGGTACACCTCAGACACTCCCAGGTACACCCCCAGACACTCCCAGGTACACATCCCAGCCTCCCAGGTACCTCTTTCACTCCCAGGTACACCTCTGACCTCCCAGGTGCACCACTGACCTCCCAAGTGCACCTCTGATGCTCCCAGGTATCCTCTGGCCCTCCCAGTTACCTCCGACATCAATTTTAACTCCAGGTACACCGACATTCCCAGATACACCTCTGATACTCCACATGCACCTCTGGCTCCATTCCCCTCCGATACTCCCGGTACCTCCGTGGTCCCAGGTACACCTCTGGCATCCTGGTTCACCTCTGGCCTCCCAGGTACACCTCTGCCTCCCTGCTACTGCGGCACTCCCAGGTACATCCGGCACTCCAGTTACACCTCCGGCACTCCCAGGTACTCCAGCCTCCCTGGGCTACCTCCCATTGCACCTCTGACCTCCCAGGTACACTGCCACTCCCAGGTATCCTCGGCACTCCCAGGTACACCTCTGACACTCCCAGGTACACCTCCTGACACTCCCAGGTGCACCGTTGACCTCCCAGGTACTCACTGAAATTCCCTGGTCACCTCTGACCTCCCAGGTACACCTGACAGTGCTGGGTACACCTCCGGCACTCCCAGGAACACTTCTCACCTCCCAGGTACACCTGCGAACTCCCAGGCCTCTGGCACTCCCAGGTACCTCTGACACTCCCGTGCTCCACTGACATTCCCTGGTACACTTCGCTGCCAGGTACACCTCTGACAATCCCAGGTACTCTCCTTGACACTCCCAGGTACATCAGACACTCCCAGGTGCACCTCTGACACTCCCAGGTACACCTCCGATATTCCCAGGTACACCTCCCATGTTCCCAGGTACACCTCTGATACTCCCAGGTACACCTTTGAGAATCCCATGTGCTCACTGACACTCCTGGGCCTCTGACATTCCAGTTCTCGAGACTCCAGTTACACCCCTGACACTCCCAAATACACCTCTGACACTCCCAGGTACCTCTGATACTCCCAGGTACCTTGAGAATCCCAGGTACTTCACTGAAACTCCCTGGTATCCTCTCTGACATTCCCAGGTACACCTCTGTGCTCCAGGTGCCTTGTGATGCTCCAGGTCACCTCTGACCTCCCAGGTCCCGCCTCCGGCTTGCTCCCAGGTACAACTCCGGCACTCCCAGGTACAACTCCGACACTCCCAGGTAAACCTCCAACCTCCTTGGTACACCTCCCCAACCTCCCAGGTACACCTCTGACCTCCTAGGTATTCCTCTGCTCCTGGTACACCTCCGGCCTCCCAGGTACACCTCAGACACTCCCTGTACCTCTGACCTCCCA
>NW_024734305.1:0-8101 GCF_018991925.1 Homarus americanus | reverse complement strand
TGTTCAAGTAACATAAGTGATATAAATATGGTACAGTATACAGTAACAAGGCAGGGAGAAGATCATCCAAAATAGTAACACTACAAAAGTAAAGTTGGCTGGGAGTGAATACAGTAGTTAACAACGAGTTGTTGATAATTTTTACAATGTTTACACTAGGATTGGGCTGTTCTGAAAGCGATCAGTACTTGCTCGTACGGGCTGGATGCGGTTGTGGTGTCGAACAGTAATTCGCGAACGAGGGATCTCGGGTGGAAACAGGACACGGTGTCGAGGATGGTGCTGAAGCTTCTCCCCAAACTTGCAGATGAGATGATGGTGATAATCAGAGAGAGCCGAGAGGTCAGTGTGTTGAGCGCTTCTTGATATGTGGAGTAAGAGGAACATTTTTCTATTTTTTTCCGTTGTGTTGCATTTAAGGAGGAAGGCCTGGCTGGGGAAGCATATAGGTGAGCTTGGCAAGTATGAATGTTGAGTAAGACTAAGGAGGTCGGGAGCGGGAGCTCCAAGGGACTTGAAACGACAGAGGAGGTGAAGACGAAAACTGGTTGAGTTAAAAATTGCACTGACGTGTGTTTTCCAATTTAGTTTATTATCTATTGTGACCCCGAGGAGCTTGGCGGAGTCCACAGCCTGGAGTGTGTTGGGACCCAAAGTAAAGGACCGAGGTGGGACAACGTCGGAGGAGAGGTTGAGGTACAGAACCATGGTCTTGGTATGATTGATGGTGATTTTTTTTTTTTGCGCGTATGTAATAATAATAATAATAATAATAATAATAATAATAATAATAATAATAATAATAATAATAATAATAAAAATAATAATAAACGATTTATTAATAGAGTTGCATAATGATATACGTTCAATACATTTACAGGGCTGTACAGTACATAAATCAGGAGCTGTTTATTATTTTAACAATAGACGGGATGGTGCTATGCTTATATGTGTGTGTGTGTATATGTGTGTGTATGTGTGTGTGTGTGCGTGGAGGTTCAGTCTACCGAGAGAGAGAGAGAGAGAGAGAGAGAGAGAGAGAGAGAGAGAGAGGAGAGAGAGGAGAGAGAGAGAGAGAGAGAAAGTACTTTGTTACCACTTATTATATCTTCCTCCACATATTTCAACATTCTTTATTCTCTGTCTCTGTCTGTCTGTCTCTGTCTCTGCTCATCTTGGTTCATCTTCATCATAACTCATAAAATTAATTCAATCTTGATCCCACCCACTTCCACCTCAGCACTCCCCCTCTCCAACAGACACACAGCCCCACCTTCAACAGACTCCTCCCCCCATACAGACACACTGCACAACATTTATATTAATATATTTTTCAATTTACATATTTTACAGTAGAATAAATTTTAATTACCACGAGCGTCAAAGAGAACTCAGAACACACACCAAAAAATCTCACATTTCTGTGTGTGTGACCCAGTTCTGGCCCATAGTACAAGAAAGGTAGATAGATAGATAGATAGATAGATAGATAGATAGAGACAGACAGACAGACAGACAGACAGAGAGAGAGAGATTTTCACTGTCAGTCCACTTTTATTTTCAATAATTATAAAAAAATATAAAATACAAATGACGTTAATAACTTAGTCGTTAATAACTAACCTTCATAGTTTCATTTAATTAGAAACATTTAGAGAAAAATCTTACATACAGTATAGGGTGTATGTGTGCGAGTGTGTGTATGTGTGTGTGTGTGTGTGTGTGTGTGTGTGTGTGTGTGTGTGTAATACACACACACAACGGTTTATTAATAGAGCGTAGCCAGAAAAGATACAAACTTTACATGGATTTAGACATAATGATATAAAATGCATTCAATTACATTTACAGGGCTGTGCAGTAGGGTGTGTCAATTTAGGGGGTGAACTGGCTAAATTGAAAATCGAGTAATTTGGTAGCAATTTATTGTAGTCTTAAGCATGCAAAACAATATTCTGGCATAAATTTTTTTTTATAATAAGTCCTACCTACATCAAATGGATTTTTAAATGTACATATTTGTGAATTTATAACATAACCAGCGTTTGCACACATGTTACTGTTTCAAGTTTCAAATTATTATATTTTATTATCCGTAGTCTATTTGAAAGTAACCAATGCCTTCATACTCTCTTTGCTTTGGTTTCTTGTCATCAGTAGTCTGCTTGTTATTTGTGCTTTGATGTAACCTTCTCGCCTCTCGTGGCTGTAAACATGGCCCGCTGCTTCTGTGACCATTTTCACACATCTCTCCACACTTTGAGTGTGGGAAGGCCACTTCGGCACCTGCATTGGAGTCTCTTTAAGGTTTCTCAATTCTTGGCTAGTTAGACTTGTTGTCAATGGTGGCTCTAAGACTTCCAAACTCAAGTCAACCAATTCTGACAATTTGGTGGCATTGACGTTTATTGGGGGAACTTTTCTGGAATGAAACGAACAGTCTCCCAACTGGTCGTCATCTATTAGCGTTCCTCTAATCTTTAGAATGACTTCTACAGCCTCGGTTCGGAGATTGGTACATTGACTGCAAAGCATTGCTTGCAAAACTGCTTCTGATCGAGCATACCAAGCGGACCTTCTTGCCACAGGTAACACGATGTCCCTCACTACCTTCCTCTGTGTTCTTACTAGCTGCAATTGAAACAAAAGGTGATTGGGCCCATCCACCCACATAGGATTAAGTTTCACACTAAACCACTGGGGAAGATAAACTCCAATAATAAATTCAACAATTAACCTCAAATTCTTCAGCACTTTGCCCTTCAATTCGTGTTTGGAAATCCAAATCCTGCAGAAACGAAGAGCTGTAGTTAACCAACGGTTGTGACTGACAGGTCCAATCTCCAAGAGAGCCAATGACTGAGGCACTTCTCCTGATCTTATTGCTTGGGCAATACGATAAGCATAGGATTGATCTGTGCTGAGATCTTTGATGACTCCTTCAGACAACGCCGAAAGGGGAGGGCCAACTTCGACCTTTGGAAAGGTTGTATTTATTTCTAGTTGTGTTGCTTCATCCAGCATGATGCCAAGGGGACCTGACCACTTGTTGTTGCTCTTTGTAGGACCATCAAGTTCCTGGATGAGATGACGAAGAGGTAGCTCGCCTGTATGTAACTCACATACAATCCAAACAAGTCTTCTTCCTAGTTTTTTCTCTAAATGCGTCATTACACCCCCCTGCCATCCGGTGTTCACTGCAGTTGAATCTCCACCAACAGCCTGCAGTGAACTGCCAAGTCCTCTCTCCTGAACCCAACATAAAATATGATCAGCAATGACCTCTGCATGTTTCTTCCCTTCTACTTCAGTTTCGGGAGCAAAGTGAAACAAAAACCGACCACCAGGCTCAGAACAGACAGAGTAGTGTTCTTCTTTGATGAGACCTGGAAACTTTCTGTTCACTCCCTCTACTTCTAGCAAAACTTTTGTGTCATCTATTCTTCCATCAAACAAAAGACAGAGAGCCCTCCCTCGCTTAAATCTTTTTCATGCTGATCAGATATTTCCTTCATTATTTTTTCTTGTGCTCTTATAATTTTATTATGATCTATCACCAAAGATACATCCTCTCGGCTGATGAGGCCTGCATCTATCCAAGCGGCAGTTGCAATTTCTGCAGCCTCACGAAGTCCAGCATGGTGGCGAATACTAGCTAAAGCAATGTTTGAAATATTTCTTGTGTTGTAATTCATTTTCTTTGGTAAAGGTTCAGATGGCTCTTTGGAACTATCATCTGATGTTGCTTCCTGTTCATCAGAAGAACTATCAAAGAAGTGATAAACATCTTGACACAGCTCTTCCTCTCTTTGGATGGCTTCTTCACTCTTCATTTTCTTCTTTTGTTCCCTCTCTCGGATTTGTTCTCTCTTCTTGGCATTAGCAATCTGCTTCTTTGTTTCTGAATAATCTATTGAACCCATTTGCATACTTCCTTGGCCTTCTGCCTTTGTCCTCTGTGCCTTATAAATTCAAGCTCTAAAACAGGGATCTTCTTTTCACGAGGACAACCACAATCAATGTGGGAATTATTTTCTCTCTTACCTGAGTGAGAACAGTTGGATTCAGAACATAATTGTATGGAGCACTTGCAGGTCAAAATGTCAAACAGAGTATCAAGTGTGTGTGCAGAAATTCATTTTTCCTGGCCAAGTTTCCTTTACCAAGTGATGTTTCAACTGCTTTGTGCCATAATTTCGTTAGTTTTAGCTCAATAGTTCGACACTGATTAATCACAGGTGGTTTGAATAGTGCATTAGCTTTTGTCCATTGATGCAGAAGAGGGACTATCATGTCATTTATGAGTTCTTTATCTGTATAGTTCCTTCTGTCCTTTGCATTTTTTTTCTCGAAGGAGTAACCCTAATCTTAGCATGTCTCTCACTGTTGGAAGTTCTGATACAGGAAGTTCCTTCCCTTTACCAACTAGCAGGCTCAAGTGGGTTGACAACTGACTTCTTGTCTTCAATTTTGACATCTTCACACTATCTGACAAATAGAAAAATATTTCAATGTTTCATAATTCAATTGTTGTTTCCAAAAATATCAATTTGTTTATCAAAAATGCTGTAACAGAAATAACATAATAATTTCTTAGAACATAATGTTTTATACAATGATATAAGTAACTGCGACAATCAATATGCCCTACTTACAATAATTAAAATGTAGAATTCGTCTGGTAGAGTAGGTGCAAGTGCAATGAGAGCAAACCACCGTCTATGATATCTAGAAGGAGAGTGAGCCGGGCGCCTTATCCTCACGCTTGGTGCAAGTCAAAACAAGAATTAAACTGTCCCACACGGAGAGCCTGTTCATGTTCATGTTCATGTTCTGACATGCATATTGTACACAAGCTATAGAACCATAAAATACTCCATAATCCATATGCTTACATGAGATTAGTTAATATCAAGTGAATAATTCTAATCAAGTCTCATTAATTTGTTGAAATACTGATATTTGAAACTTTAAGGTATAATTGATGTAGGTGAGGGTTATTTCAATTCATTTTTGTTTGCTAATCTCAAGTTTAGACATAAAGAGGCACAATATTTTGACTACCAAATTTGATTTTTAACATGTTGACAAAATTGACACACCCTAACACACACCATTCACGAAATCCATCTGACCATGAAAATAGATAAACTTTTAACAATGAAATACACAGTTCATTACATACAGGTATTCAGAACAGGGGCGCACACACGCAAGCTCTTAGTTCACATGTCCCTCCGTAATGGGAATTTGGTTTGTAAATGTTGGAACTTAACCTTATTGTATAAAATGACAGCCTTTCCCAGACGATGAACTACATACTATAATAGTGCAGAACTTAATATAATAAGTAACTGATGAGAAAATGGTAGCAGTTTTGAGAGAGAGAGAGAGAGAGAGAGAGAGAGAGAGAGAGAGAGAGAGAGAGAGAGAGAGAGAGAGAGAGAGAGAGAGAGAGAGAGAGAGAGAGTAGTGTCGCAAATTTCAGTTCAGTTAATTCCAAGCACATTCGTCCATCCCAAACTTATGTCAAAGAGAATGTTGTATAAATTCTCTCTCTCTCTCTCTGTGATATGCTCGACCTA
Organism: Homarus americanus; assembly: GCF_018991925.1. Taxonomy (NCBI): domain Eukaryota; kingdom Metazoa; phylum Arthropoda; class Malacostraca; order Decapoda; family Nephropidae; genus Homarus; species Homarus americanus. The sequence goes on along the minus strand of NW_024734305.1, from coordinate 2,516 downwards.
ATACTTGTACTTAATTATCTGTGTACAAGTAACACTCACAATTCACTTTCCAAACATGTACTAATATACTTAGAACCCCGAGATCGTTATTATTATACTGAAAGAAATTAAACATCGTACTCAAAGGGTTAAGTCATCGCAGTCAGAGGGCTAATTAAATCATCTTATTGAACTAAATTATTGTACAGAGGGGGTCAAATTATCTCAAAGAAAGTCTTTCAGAGGATCTGCTTCATCAAGCAAGAAGAGAACATCCTGGTCAAGAGATGGAGTTCATGGATGACATGCTCAAAAGGGCTCTGATCATGCTGGAAGACAAAGTGATGGAGCTATGCGGAAAAAACCTGACTGATTTTGGATTGCCTTCCCCAAACAGAGAAGAACCAGTAGTTGCAAACAGGGAGTTGCTCAGAGAGACAGACTACTCAGTTGAAGTTCTGGTGAATTTTCTTGAAGAAAATAAACCTCACCTGATGCCTGATCAAGCAAATGCTTATGAACAGATCTTGCAAGCGATACAAGCGGAGCAGGGAGGTATGATCTTTCTCGATGCACCTGGCGAGACAGGAAAAAAATTCCTGATCAACCTTCTGTTGGCCAAAGTACGTCATCAGGGGAAAATTGCTCTTGCTGTGGCATCCTCAGGCATTGCTGCAACACTACTAGAAGGAGGACGTCCTGCACACTCAACTTTTAAACTGCCTGTCAACCTCGCTCACAATGAGAATCCAGTTTGCAACATCAAAAAAGGATCGGCAAAGGCAAAACTCTTAGAAAAATGCAGCCTCATAGTCTGGGATGAATGCACTATGTCTCACAAGTTAGCGTTTGAAGCATTGGATAGGACCTTGCAAGACATACGAGAAAATGACCAGCTCATGGGTAGCATTACAATAATCATTGCTGGAGATTTTCGCCAGACCCTACCTGTCATTCCTCGAAGCACTCCAGCTGATGAACTGAATGCGTGCCTCGAGGCATTATACCTTTGGAGAAGAGTTCAGACACTCACCCTATCCACAAACATGAGAGTACATCTACAAGGAGATCAGGATGCTGGACGTTTTGCAAACCTTCTACGACAGATTGGGAATGGAACTTTCCCTGTTGATTCAGAAGGACAAATAATCATTCCTCAAGGATGTGGAAATGTTGTAAAGTCCTCAACTGAGCTCACTAACATGGTCTACCCAAACATTATCCACCACTACAAGGATCACAAGTGGCTGCGTGAACGAGCAATTCTGGCACCAAAGAATGAAACAGTGGCTGAAATCAACATGACTCTACTCAGACAGCTTCCAGGCAGTGAGACCTCATTCAAATCTGTTGATACAGTAATCGACCAGGACCAAGCAGTCCAGTACCCTGCAGAATTCCTTAATTCTTTGGAGCCCACTGGAATGCCTCCTCACCACCTCACTCTCAAGATTGGAACTCCTATAATGCTCTTAAGAAATCTTGAACCACCAATCCTCTGCAATGGCACAAGACTGGTAGTGAAGAACATGATGCCACATGTACTGGAAGCTACAATACTGACAGGAAAAGCTAAAGGAGAGGACGTGTTTATACCAAGGGTACCTCTCATCACCACTGACCTGCCATTTGAGTTCAAGCGACTTCAGTTCCCGGTTAAAGTGAGCTTTGCCATGACCATCTACAAAAGCCAGTCCCTAAAGATGGTTGGCCTAAACCTGGTGTTTCCTTGCTTCTCTCATGGACAGTTCTATGTTGGATGCTCCAGAGTGGGAACTGGTAAAAATCTGTACATACTTGGTGCTAATGGCAAAACCAAAAATGTGGTCTACCTTAATGCACTACAGTGAGACAATGTGGAGCCTCCCGGAGGGTGGCGTCCTACCGTGGCCTAGCGAAAGAACCTTGAGGTATACGTATAATTATGACTGGGGAGTGCTTATTATACGTATAATCATGACTGAGGTGTATTATACGTATAATTATGAGTGGGGTGCTTATTATACCTATAATTATGACTGGGAGTGCTTGATGCCACGTATAATTATGACTTAGAGTGCTTATTATACGTATATTTGCATGAGCTAAGGGGTGCTTATTATACGTATAATCATGACTGGGAGTGCTTATTATACGTATAATTATAACTGGGAGTGCTTATTATACGTATAATCATGACTGGGAGTGCTTATTATACGTATAATCATGACTGGGAGTGCTTATTATACGTATAATCATGACTGGGAGTGCTTATTATACGTATAATCATGACTGGGAGTGCTTATTATACGTATAATTATAACTGGGAGTGCTTATTATACATATAATCATGACTGGGAGTGCTTATTATACGTATAATTATAACTGGGAGTGCTTATTATACGTATAATTATGACTGGGAGTGCTTATTATACGTATAATCATGACTGGGAGTGCTTATTATACGTATAATCATGACTGGGAGTGCTTATTATACGTATAATCATGACTGGGAGTGCTTATTATACGTATAATTATAACTGGGAGTGCTTATTATA
>NW_024734304.1:0-13101 GCF_018991925.1 Homarus americanus | reverse complement strand
GAAATATGAGACCCAAAATAAAAATCAATTTGATTGGGTCAAAATTCCCCAAGTAATTAAACCACAAATCATTTAATTGGTTGCCCCCTCAAAAGGCGCTGACTACCGTGGGTGATTTAAAAATGAACGCATGCGCTGTGATGATTTATGAAGGAGACACGGCGGGGAGGTGAAGTATATAATGGCGAAGATTAATGGAAGAAAATAGAGAAAAATTTGATACGCCATTCCATTATTATACATACATTTGGCGGCGGTAATGTAAATAGATGAAAATTATCTACAATTAGACGCGCCTTATCTGAATATGACAATAGATTAGGTAGGGAATGTAAAGGAAAAATGCAATAATACCCCTAGTTATAGCAATGTGGTTAAAAAGAGGTTTATTTGAAAGTTGTTCCAACCAAACGAAACCCAATACTCAGCTGCTAAACTAATAAAGATTGAGGCAAAGGTGTGAAGAGACCACCAGAAGGAATTGGTCCTAATCTGAAATTTTTTGTACACACTAATATCATGATATTAAAACACAAATGGAAACGACAATGCATAGAACCTGACCTAGGTGTAGAGTGCGACAATGAGCTGAAGTTTTCAGGCCATTATGGAGAAGAAGGTAAATCAGGCAAGTAAATTATTGTCTTATAAGAAGGATGTCTCAGATATTCAGATGGTCCGGCCCCTCAGAATGACCTTCAAGAGTGAAGTGCTTCCCTCTGAGTACTGTCACCCGCCTGGTCCCCGAGATATACTTGGAACTGTCAGTTGATTGAGATATATATATATATATATATATATATATATATATATTTATATATTTATTTATTTATTTATTTATTTAGCTGACATATGGTCATCACTTTCAATTTCCTCCTCACCACTGTCAGCCTCTACCTGTAACATCTCATCCAGTTGCTTCAAGTCATCAGGAGTAAGTTCCTCCTCATGAGACATCAGAAGCTCTTCCACATCCTCCTCCTCCACTTCAAGGCCCAATGACAGACCAATGGACACAATCTCCCGGTCCAACTCTGTTTCTTCCTCAAATCCCTCAAAATCATGGACTACTGAGGGATCTAGTGGAGACTTCTTGCCATGATGACACAATCAATTTTACAGCCTCCAGGATGTTGAATTGTGTCTTCCAGAACTGTTTCAGTGTTAGTTCAGGATCATTGGAAGTTGCCTGATGACACCTCATAAACATTTTCTTCATGTACAACTTCTTGAAGCTGCTGATCACATTCTGGTCCATTGGCTGTATGATTGATGTAGTGTTTGGAGGCAAAAACAACACTTTCACAAAGTCAAATTGATACTCCAAAGTTCTGGCGAGTTGAGGGTCATGACTAGGAGCATTATCCATGAGAAGAGCCTTTAAAGGGAGTTTATTGGTGGTTAGGTACCTCTTGACAGAAGGGCAAAACACATCAACAGCCCATTCATTAAAGAGCTGTCTTGTCACCCATGCCTTACGGTTGGACTTCCAATAAACTCCAAGCTTTGTTCTTACCACTTTCTGTTGCTTGAACACCCTGGGGTTTTCAGAGTGGTAGACAAGCATAGGCTTCAGTCGGAAATTCCCTGAAGCATTGGCACCAAGCAATAGAGTGAGACGATCTTTCGTGGGTTTATGCCCAGGTAATGAGGCTTCATCTCTGGTGATGAATGTTCTTTTGGGCATCTTTTTCCAGAACAGCCGAGTTTCGTCCACATTGAACACTTGCTGTGGAAGATAATTTTCTTCTTCCATCAGTTCTTTAAATTCAACTAAAAACTTTGCTGCCCCTTCCTTATCAGCAGTAGCAGCTTCACCATGCCTAACAACACTGAAAATGTCACTTCTTTTCTTAAATTTTTTGAACCAGCCTTTGCAGGCCCAAAAATCTTCAAATTCTGTGCCTGAAGAACCAGGTTGATCTGTCTTTAAATGTTCGTAAATCTCCCTGGCTCTTTCACAAATGAATTCAGTAGAAACTGAATCACCTTTCATCTGTTTTTCCCTAATCCAGATGATAAGTAACCTCTCAGTTTCTGCAATTAGGGATCTACTTTTAAACACTCTTGTAGATTTGTCTCTCACTTTCACTTCTTTAAATTTGTCTTTCTGTGCAAGAATTGTCGACACAGTTGATGTCGACATGCCATATTCTTTGCACAGCGCATTTGTTCTAATGCCTTGTTCATGTTTTTTTATGATTTCCTGCTTCGTTTGGATAGAAATCGCTTTTCTTGATCTCTTAGGCCCCATGCTGGATTCAAACAATGTCAACATGTGTTTTTTAAAGTTAAACTTGTTGTAAATAAAGAATATTTTCTTTAAAATAACAATGCACTGTGCTATATATTGTCAATATGTAAAATAAATTTCCAAATGACCAATAATTTGCTTGGAAACACAGAAAAAAAGCATTTAGTTGAAGAGAGTCTCAAGCAAGATGTTACCTCCAGTGAAAACAGAGAGAGACTAACGCTTGTTTGCTGTGTTAAAAGGCTGGATGGCGCGTATAAAACTAGTGATTTTACCTTCAATTATGTTCAATAATTGTTAAAATTACTAAAAAATTTAATATTAAACTTTTAAAATTATTGAATAGTATAAACTTCTTTATATTTACTAAAATAGTAAGGAATTTAAGCCCTAGAACCGATTAGTGCAAGCCAAAACTTGTTGAGGTTGGCTCGTAAGAAACTCGTTAACCAAGGGGTTGCTCGTTAACCGAAGTTAAGAATCTTATGGGAGGTAACTCGTCAACCGAAATCTCGTTAACCGAGGGACCACTGTATATGGACTAATTACCATGGCTTCCAAAGGCAAGACAACTTCAAAAGGAAGTCAGAAGAGGGCTAGAAATGAATTCAGCTTGAAGGACCAGCTAGCAGTTCTGGAAGAGTCATATAATCCAGATTAACAGAAATTAGCCAGGAGGAGCTTGCCAGTCCTGGTAAAGTAGAAGTCCAGATAAAAAAAAAAAGTCCAGATTTAGAGATTTTCACTGTATTTTACAATAATATTTTATTCACCTGGTTCCATATGAACCTAAATAATACGGTAATTGCCGTATGTTGAAATTGCATAATGGTGTATTAACGAGGTTGGGGGGCACCGACGGCTCAGGAATAAGGGATGCTTGCTCCGTCCACCACCCAACTGCCCTACCTCCCACCTCCCACATACAATCCACTCCCCACTTGTAATTTTTCATATTTTATAGTTTTACATTATATTTTCTTTATTTCTGGTTCACATTAGAACATTGAAATGATATTTGCATTACTTCTATGGTTTTGTACGTAAATAAACTCTGTAGCAACTGGCACTCGGCCATGAATTATGAATATTTGACCACCAAATTATAAAACAAGAGGTAGTAATAGTGGTACCTACAAATTTAAGAACCGATTTGAATTTTGGTAATTTTCGTGACTCCACTGTAGTTCATTAATGGCCAGAATAGTAATTATAAGTATTGAATGGCACTGTCCCAATAGGTACATAATGGGCCTGGATCATATACAGCACAGAGCCCTATGGTAAACATGTTTAGCCAATATGTCTGCATCATATTTAGTTGTATGAGTGTGACTACATCTGTGTGCACAAGTTGTTAATTTTATAATATTCTCTTGCAGTAACACTGTGATAAAGGAACAAACTCATCAGGAGCACCAGTGGCAAAGCAGTGTGGTAGCAGGAGAAAGTACAGTACAGTACAGCACATTGTAATTGTGTAGTGTAGCAGCCAGCAAGTATGGTACAGTACAGCACATTGTAGTTGTGCAGTGTAACAGCAAGTTTGGTGCAGTACAGCTTGGTTGTGCAGTGTATCACAAGTGTTGAAGGATCTCTGTATCACCTCACACCACTATGGTTGTCAGGTCTGTCAATGCCAATTTAGTCTGGTGTTTTAAACAATTTGCAATACTATTAATAATGTAGGTATATATTTTATTAACTGTCTCGGCTAACACATTATATCTTGTTATGCAATGGACTTTCTTTAGTGCTGTGGGAGTTAAGAGGCACATATGATGAACTACCCTGTACTGTTGTTGATGAATTTACTGTCTCAGTTGTTTAGGGATGAACACCATTGTTACCTGAAATTATCATTATTTTACAGTTATTTTCCACGCTTGGATGGGTTAGTCACAGTTACCTGATGGCAGCTCTTCATGGTCTCTCGCAGCCTATCTTGTTGGGTTCCTAACTCTAATGTCATTTCTTACAACCTTCTCCCTGTCATTCTTGCCCTACCTCTGCCCCTCCACATTTAAGTTCATGCATCCCATGGCCCAATTGGTCTCGTCCATTCTCTCCGCATGCCCATCTCAATCTGTCCATATGCAGGATATCACCAATGCTCTCATTTCTCAGTTTCCCTCTTAGCTCTTAACAGGGCCTTCTGGCTTTAAGTGTCACATTTCTCATCCAGCTCACTCAAGGTCATCCTCTTAAACTGCCCATGTTTCACTGCCAAACAACATCACACTTTTCACACCAACTGCATACATTTTTCCTTTCACTCAGAGGGAAGGTCCTCTTGCCATCAATAAAGGTACCCGCTCCCTAAACTTCTTCCAGCCACTTCTGACTCTTGCACCTAAACAAGTTTCAGCATCCGCCACCAGCACTGATCATGTCACCCAGGTAACAACTAATTTTTTCTTGATGTAGTCCAGGGATGTATCACCAATGTTCAGTTGCTCCAGCCATGCTGTGGGTACATGAATACCTGCACATACAGAACACTTAAAGTCAGCTGCATCCTATAGTCTACTATCTACTCCACTGCACTTCTTGTGTACCCACCTTCCACACTTATTGCACATTAATCAACTGCTGTTAACACCTTTTGCACACAGCACATGGTCATTTTCCACTTTCCACCATGGATCCCTCTCCCACACCACTAATCAAGGCCTTTGTTTTTCCCACAATCTCTCATGCCATTTGCCTCTATTCCATCCTTTCTTTTCTTAAATTTATCTCCTTCTCTTCAATACTATCTGCTATCAGCACTAAGTTATCAGCATACAAGTACATAAATTCCTAGGGCAGGCCTAGGATATTGGCTCCAACACCATGATAAATACTGTACATGTACATCTAAAAGGGGACTCAAGACAGACCCCTGATGGACTCCTACTTTTACTTCAAGTACCTCACTTTCTTCCCCATTTACTCTCACAGAGGTTTTTGGGCCATCATATAATGCAATAACAACTCAAACAAGACACTCATCGACTCCTAGCTTTCTCAATATCCACTTCACAACTTCACATGGTACCCTGTCAGATGCCTTATCTGCAGTACAATTTTCTTTCTTTCCCTAGCTATTTCTCTTGCAGCTGCCTGGTTTTAAATATTGTCTCTGTAGTCCCCCATACCTAGCATAAATACAAACTGCATTTTTTTTATGTGCACTCTCTCCCTCATCAATTTCTCTATCACCCTTTTTACAAGTTTCATAACCTGATCTATCAGCTTTAGGCCCCTGTATTTCCTACATTCACATGCATCACCTTTATCTTTGTAAGTATATTCACAATCACACTCTTACTCCAGTTGTCTGGAATAGTACGTTCCATCATGACTGCATTAGTCAGTTTGGTCACAATTGACATGCCTACATCGCCTGATGCTTTCAGACCAGTCACTGAAACCAGTAACACAAATGGGGTCAACAGTGAAGAAAACCAACAAAACTCTAGAAATTATATAGTAATGTTCTTGCAAATATAAAGATTAGAAAATGTTCCAACTTATAAACCTCTGTGCACCCTGTCTGGACTGTTGTGTACACAGATACCATACATTCAAAAAGACTTAACATCACTAGAAAAGGTGCAAATACAATGTGATTATGATGGTTTTATCTAAAATTGTCTCAATATCCTAATAGAATGGGACTACATGACTGACACAACTCTTCAGACAAGCATATGAAAGAGCAGACTTCATAGACACATTCAAAATCTCAAAGGATGGAAGATAAATCCAGATAAATTTTTTAAAAATGTGAACAGCATAAACACAAGAGGTTCCAGCTTCAAGCTCACCAAACTGTCATTCAGAACTATTATAAGGAAGCATTATACTCTTCATGCAGAGGGTGTATATTACATCTATAAAACAGTCTATGGGCTGATGCTGTGAAGCAAGAACAGTTGGCTTCAGAATAGCCCTGACAAGAGTACTTACAATGGAGGAATCCTACACTGTCCATTACGTCCTTCTCCTGTCATGGCTACTCTATTTGTGGTGGCTGTTGTTAAATTATTTGGGTAAAACAAAGAGGGGGTTGTAACAGTAACAGTGTCAGTGGAGGTTTGATCTTCCAGTAGAACGAATGAGCTGCATGATGTCATAATTCTACTGCACTCTCATGTCTTAGACCCACCTGCACCTATAATCTCCTGTTTTGATTCACAATTGTCATGGAAGAGTGAGTGTTCTTTGGATTACCATTTGTAACCAAGGGCCCAGAGTTTATAAAGAAAACCCTGATAAGCCTGATGTGCATATTCTTATAGTCAAACCCTAATTTTTCAGAATGTTGTTGCTGTGGTTATGATGGTTGTATATGGTTATCCTCAAGACTGCTTTTATCTGTTTTGGGCATTGTTTCACCAGCCAAACCCATGCCACCCATCACTGACTCCCTGCTCTTTCTTTCTCAGTCTTTCCTGTAACACTTTGGCAATTGTGGATCAGGCAGAGAAAGGTAAAGTTTAATTTACAAAGTACAGTAATTGCTTATAGAATATGTAAAATAACTTATTTGAGTGTGCAATCATCAGAAGTTATGAACAGGTCGAGGATCCTTTATCCAAAATTCTGAAAAACCAAAGAGGTTAAAAAATCAAGTTTTTTAATGGACCATCAGATATGAGTATAAAGGTACAGGCATAGTAGGATCCCAAGTATCCAGAGACCGACATCCAAAGAAGTCAACCAACTGGCACCACAATGAAATAATAATAACAAAAATTCTCAAATGAGCTGCCATATTTATTGGACATTTATTTAACACTAAATCCACTTTATATAGACGCATGTGGTTCAGAGTTAAATGATTTTAGTGAGTGCAAGTTTAGCATAATTTGAATAAATTTCAAATTGTACACATCAAAAATTAACAAAAATATTATGATAAACAATAAAATTGCTACATAGCATATCATAAAATGCAATATAAACATATTTTGTGTACAAAAACAGCCTCTTTCACACTAAAAACCATCCTCAGGACTACGCCACCCAGTCCAGCCAGGCAGCGCTTGGCGCTGAGTGTACGCCTATTACATCACTTGAGAGGAGGAGGGTGGTGCATGACAACGCAGTTACAGCCCACCGCCTCCACACACTTTCACTTCCCACAAATACACATCCATTTTTCTGCAAATCCATGATTTTCATGAGTGTTTTAATTTCAAACAATTCATTTTTTTTCTCAGGCAAGCACAAGCAAGCCAAAAAAAAACAGTACTCAGAATTTCATGAAATTCTGAGACATGAAATTGCAAGGTCAACCTATAGTACTGTGCATTACTTACTTTTACTTATCCTGTATACCACTGATCGCCTGCGCCGGGTGGTCGGTCACGCTCTGCTACTCACTGTTGGCAAGTACTGGGCATGAACTGGCTCCCTGAACATATCGAACCTGCTCTGTTGGTCAAGTCTGGCCCTGAAAGAGCCGTCGCAACACTCTGGTAGATTGTTCCAAGAGTCACAATTCTTTGCCCAAAATGTACAGTATGTACATTCAACCTAGCATGTATTGCCCTTTTGGAGATGTTTATATTACCCTTGATTAGGGTCACTACGTGTTCTGTAGTATAAGCTGTAAGAAGTTGCAGGTGTTCTAATCTCTCTGGATAGCTGAGGTTCCATAGAGCAAGCACCAGTCTGGTGACCTCCTTGACATTTTAATCAATTGGCAGTCTAGCATTTTAGAAGTGTTTTTTCTAGTTGGCTGATAATCAACACTTGTGTAGAGTGGTGATTGGCTGTGTATTCTGTTCATTAATTAAATATTTGCTTTATTTTAACTGGTCAAGTACACACAATAGCTCTGTGCATAACTGAGAGTAAAATTGGGGAAGGTACTTTTACCAATCACATTATTTGTGGTAACAAAGGTGGACAGCCCACCTTTATACTAGCTCATTCATAATTTTATACTTGTTCTTACGAGAAACCGGTTGTGATTTAACAGTGAGCTGTATGAAATGCTAAGTCATCATCTATAATAAAGCTATTACTGTAGTACTGTAATACATATACAGTTCTGTACAGTATTTCCATTCTATAACTGGAGACTACTATCTCCCAAAATAATCCATTGGGACCCTTGATGAGTTATTGCATCATCCTAAATCCACTCTGCTTTGGTTTACCTGGTAAAGGCTACTGTTAGTCAAATGATCTACACTCACACTCTCCTGCATTTATCATTTCCTGTTATCAACTCTATCTTATAACCCCTACGATTTGTTGTACATAATTAGCATATGAAATTTAAGAATACAGAATACAGTACAAAGAATCCTCGCTTCTACGCTGTTTCACTTACGCTGCTTTTACATTTACGCTGCAAATTCTGCCAGAACCGAATTCCCACTTTACGCTGCATCTACCATATACCTCAGTGAAGTATATAATTTTATTTTGCTCATAAAATTCATACAAATTATCCGGCCAGAATATAATTTACATTGTTGAATTCTTACAATGACATTTTGAATATAAGCATCATAGATTTTGCATTAGACACACAAATTTTAGATCTAATGCAAGTATTTTGTTTACTCAGAGCAAATATGTTATCTTTTTGTGCAAAATATATGACGTATATATTCAAAATATTCCTGGTCTTGCAAGGAATCCAGAAATGTCAATTATATTATCCTAACTTTAGTCTGAGTATTATTTATTAATAAAAATGTAACATACTGTTATAACTAATCATTTCTCTGGTAGGGAGGGAAGGTGAGGGTATAGGGTAGGGAGGAGGGAGGACCCAGGAGCAGGTCGGAAGAGGGGAGGTGGGTATTTTGATTGACAGATAGTATTTCTAGTAAGTTTACTTTGTTTATTTATTGAAGATATTTGTTTTAGCTCATAAAAATTCATACAAATTATCCGGCCAGAATATATTTACATTGCTGAATTCTACAATTTGATGATCATTTTGAATATAAACATCATAGATTTTGCATTAGACATACAAATTTTAGATCTACTTTAAAGTATTTTGTTTACTCTGAGCAAATATGTTATCTTTTGTGCAAAATATATGACGTATATTCAAAATATTCCTGGTCTTGCAAGGAATCCAGCAGTGTGAACTATATTATCTAACTTTAGTCTGAGGTATTATTTATTACTAAAAAGGTAAATATTCTGGTTTCTCCAAACATTTCTCTGGTAGGGAGGGTTGGTGGGGGTGGGGGACAATCCACCCAGCTGGCGGAGTGTGAGGAGGGGGAGGCAAGGTGGGGTATTTTGACTGACAGATAGTGGCGTGAAGAATATTTTTTTTTTATTAACTGAAGATATTTGTTTTAGCTCATAAATTCATACAAATTACCCTGCCAGAATATAATTTACATTGCTGGAATTCTTACAATTTGATGATCATTTTGAATATAAACATCATACATTTGCATTAGACATACAAATTTTGATCTAATGTTTACTCTGAGTAAATATATGTTATCTTTGTGCAAAATATATGACATTTATATTCAAATATTCCTGGTCTTACAAGGAATCCAGCAATGTCAATTATATTATCCTAACTTTAGTTTTGAGGTATTATTTATTATTATACAGTACCTTAAAAATCTAGTGTTTTCCCCCAAACATTTCTCAGAGAGGGAAGAGCCAGCGAGGAGAAGAGGGAAGGAGTTATCCATTATTTGAATGGACATTAACTTGGCAACTGTATTTCTATTTCTTAAGTATTAATTGTGTTGTACCATCATAAAATTAAGATGTTATTTTTACTAGAACATAGGTATTGTGTCGGGAAAAAGTGGAGTCTGGGGGTCAGCGGTCTCTATTTCAATTAATCCCATATGTTATGTTGTTCACTTAGCTTTCACTCTTTAGCGGCCTCCGTGGGTTCAATTGACCGCAGAAGTGAGGGGTCACTGTATATCAGGATTTAGTTATTATTTATATGAAAATATAATTTATTTTAGTTTTTAATTTATTTGTAAATACTAAGAAAATAATGGCGAAATTGAATTGGGTCCTAAATTAACCAGGGTTTTAAATATGAATCGTTGTTAGTAGAACCGCTGTTATCGGAGGCTTTACTGTGTGTAATTATTATTATTTTTAGTCGCCTGTTTTAGTGATTGTCATGTTGCCAAAATATTAACCAAGAAACATTATGTGTAGACTATGGGTTTATTAAGGATGTGGCAGCTAAGTGAATATGTGAATGGGAACTAAACTTAACAATTGTGGAAGTGAAGGCTTTAGAGTGCAATGCTGTCCATACTACAGTGCAGTACTTCCTTTGTAATGAAAAAGACTTAAGTCACCAGTGTCTTATATCTACACTGCTACTAACAGGCTGTCAAATCTATGGGACCCGTTTTCATATGCTTGCTGCTTTAGCTTTTATTGTATTATTATTGGTTTTAATTTTTAGGGCTGCCAACCTGTCCAGAGCTGTATCGCCATGCTGTCCCCCTGACTAGCTTATTTAATTTTATGTGTTTCTGGAACAGTTGATACTACAGCTGCTAAGATGCTTGAATATCAGGACTTCATGTATTCAGTGAAACATGTGTTCACAGTAAAGGAACTAAGAGTTTGAAAACTGTTGCTCTGCACACACACACACACACACACACACACACACACACACACACACACAGACACACACACAGACACACACACACACACACACACACACACACACACACACACACACACACACACACACACACACACACACACACACACACAGACACACACACACACACACACACACACACACACACACACACACACACACACACACACACACACGTCAGTGAAGTGTCAAATCCTCCAGTTTCCGTCTCCACCTCCTCCGCCGACTCAAGTCCCTCGGGAGTTTACGCTGAGCTCCTCAGTGTATACACAACATTCATACTTCCCAAGCTCACCTATGCCTCCCCCACCTGGTCTTCCTCCTAAATGCCACAAGCGTAAACACCTAGAAAAGTGAAAGAGGGCATGCAAGATTATTCTCTCCCTTCCTACTCCACATATCAAGAAGCTCCAACACACTGACCCTCTCGACTCTCACTGACCATCACCACGGCCTCATCTGCAAATTTGGTAAGGCTTCTACACCATCCTCGACACCGCCCCTACTACCACCTGAGATCCCTGTCCGAGAATTGCTGTTCGACACCACAACACATCCAGCCCATCGTGCAGACTGATCGCTATAAGAACAGCCCAGTCCCAACCATTGTAAAATTATCAATAACATGTAATAAATCAGTGTATTCACTCCCAGTAAACACTGCTCCTACACTGTCACTATGTTGAAATGAACTGTATTTTGAGCTGATCACCATCTCGTTACTATATGTCTTATTTGTGTCACCATACGTTACTATATGTCTTATTTGTGTCTTTAGCTATAAGAACAGCCCAGTCCAACCATTGTAAAATTATCAATAACATGTAATAAATCAGTGTATTCACTCCCAGTAAACACTGCTCCCTACACTGTCACTATGTTGAGAACTGTAGTTTGAGCTGATCCCCATCTAAGTTACTATATGTCTTATTGTGTCCTTATGTCACTTGTATATTATTTGTAATTCGTAACCCATTCCCAAATATGTAACTGTATATTTTCAGCTTCTGGCTGCCAAGCTCTTTCAATAAACTAGTTATTATTATTATTATTTTTACACACACACACACACACACACACACACACACACACACACACACACACACACACACACACACACACACACACACACACACACACACACACACACACACACACACACACCACCGAAGGGTCAAGGCGTACCTGGCGCCTCTTGGAGCAGCCAGGTCAACTATTAGTTGGCCCATACCAACTCCCTCCCTGAACCCTCCTCCCCACCGGAATATCAACAAGTTCACATGAAGTTACTATTTCATTTAGGAAAAATGGAACCAGTGTTAAACAGGGTGAACAGTGGTGAACAGTGCTTAGTCAGTGAGAACAACTCAGCAAGTAACAGTGGTACCCAGTTGACCTTTTCACAGTGGGGTCCCAGGTACCCAGTGATAACGGCCTGTGAGACCCAACTACCAGCGATGGTTAATCCGTCTACGATAGGAAGGCCTGGAACCACACCTCACTCATATAACACCATCTGGGAATTACTACACCATGTGAGGCCCCTCATAACACCTGTAGAAGGAGTTACTACACCACGTGAGGCCCTCATAACCATCTGTGAAATTACCACCACGAGAGGCCCCTCTAACACCATCTGTGAGAATTACTACACGTGAGCCTCATAACACCATCTGTGAGGATTACTACACCACGTGAGGCCCTCATAACACCATCTGTGGGGAATTACACATGGGGCCCTCATGAACACCCATCTGTGAGGGAATTACTACACCACGTGAGGCCCCTCATAACACCATCTGTGAGGGAATTACTACACCACGTGAGGTCCTCCTAACACACCATCTGGGAGAGTTACTACACTACGTTTTTGCTGTTCACCATTAATCTGTATGTTCACTGTATGTTCCTTTACCTTTCTCTAATGGAGCTTTTGTTAAACCACCAATGTATGTAATAAGTCATTTTATGTCCAATGTATATTTTCAGCCTTCGGGCTGCAGAACTTTTCAATAAACCGTTAATTATTATTATTATTATTATTATTACACACACACACACACACACACACACACACACACACACACACACACACACACACACACACACACACACACACTGTAAGTCTGTATATTTTCAGCCACGGCTGCAACTCTATTAATAAAAAGTTTATTATTATTATTTTTATTATTCACACACACACGTGCTAAGTTAGTAC
>NW_024734303.1:0-8009 GCF_018991925.1 Homarus americanus | reverse complement strand
CAGACGTCAACAAAGGCAGGTCTCTGAGGTTGTCTACCGGAAGGAACTGACCTTATTATCCTCCCTGCTTCTGTCTCAGGTTAGTGACGTCTCAAACAGGTTACCATCTCTGCTTATCTGTCACCACGTCTAATAATGCTGTTGATCTGTCATTTAGTGCAACACTGTTTACCCATCGTTGGTCTACTGTCAGTCAGTCGGTCTAACAGGATGACCCTTGAATGACGATCTACTGTCCTACTTCCATCACAATCTACCTGTCTAGTTGTATGACCATCTACCCGTCTATTAATACATAGGTCATAACTCTCTCTGTGCTGTTAGTTTGTCACGGTATTTAGCGGGTTAATATCCGCCCCACCGCCAAGAGCAATGCTCATTAAAGTGTACCAAAGGAAGTCGACGAACAGCACCAGAAATGGCCCAAATTTTGACCTCCCCTGACTTCCTCCCGTGATCTCTGACCTCCTCTGACCTTTAACCTCCCCGGACCTCTGACCTCCCCTGACTTCTAACTTCCCCTGACCTCTAACCTCCCCTGACCTCTAACCTCCCCTGACCTCTAACCTCCCCTGACCTCTAACCTCCCCTGACCTCTAACCTCCCCTGACCTCTAACCCCCCTTAATGATATTCCGGTGTATGTCGCTCATTCATTGCTTCATTCACTATTTCATGGAATAAATAACTTTTTAATTAATTGAATTTTTCACTTTCATCCACGGTTTCATTCATTGATTCTTTCTCTCTCGTATTCACTGTTTTATTCACTGATTCATTCACTGATTCATTCACTGATTCATTTACTGATTAATTCACCGTCGTATCCAATGTTTCATCCACTACTGCATTCACTGCTTCATTCGCTATTTCATCCACTACTTCATTCACTGTTTCAGCCAATGTTTTATTCAATGCTTCATTCACTGCTTCATTTACGGTTTCATTCTCTGCTTCTTCCACTCCTTGTTTCACTGCTTCAATCACTGCTTCATTGACTGTTTCATCCACTGCTTCATTGACTGTTTCATCCACTGCTTCATTGACTGTTTCATTCACTGCTTCGTCCAACCAAATAGTGAAATGGTTTTAAATAATCCCTTTTTAATCCGCCGTTGAAGGATAAAAGATAGGAAAGATTTAATCATTGTTAATCTTTATCAAATATTTTTATTGTCGTAAAACTAAAATAGCATTAACATTTTATCTTAATTAACTAAAAATTACTTCTTATACCTGAATGTTTAATTTAAAGGTGTGTTAAAATATTACGTTGTTTCTAACATAGATGTTTAATTAGTTGTAAATAAACACCCAGCGGTTAATGTTGTCAATTAATTGTAAATAAATATGAATTGGTTAATGTTGTTTATATTATGTTACCTGTATCTCTCTGGTGGTTAATGATCGGTTATATTAAGTTATCCTCTGAATAGTTTAAGTTCTGATATCGTAACTTTATCCTCTGCTGTATAAAGTGGTTACCGATGCAATATCTTGAATGTTATCGTCCTGGTGGTTAAGTTATCCTCTTAAGTAGTTAACGTTCCGATATCGTAACTTTAACCTATCATAAAATGGGGTTAGTTTTATGATAGGGACACCAAACCGATAAAGTTGAAATACCGATAACAAACAATAATATCTTAAAGCTCTTCGTGGTTAAATATTCCGATATCAGAACATTAACCTCGGCCTTAATAAATAAAAACACTGATTCTTGTGGTGATATCGAGGGTAAATTGTTAATATATTTCAGTTATATTAAGAGTAAATATTAACACATATCTAACTCAATATATCCGTAGAATTAACATGTAATACAGTAACCTCTTTGTTATTAGTCATTTATACAGTAACTATTGTATTAATTCTCTCTTAGGTTGAGTAATAATCTATCTATCTATCTAATTTATCTATCTATCTATTTATCTAGTTAATGCCTGTGTTTATTTATCATTCCACTGTTAGATATCTTCATTCCACCTGTCCTTCACGCCTTTCCATTCCACCTGTCCCTCACCCTTCCATTTGTCCTTCCGCCTTTCCCTTCCTGTCCCTCATACCTGTCCTCACACTTTTCCACTTCCACCCTCACCCTTCCATTTGTCCTCTCTCTCACCGTCTGTCCTGTCAATGTGTCATACACACACACACACACACACACAGCGTTATCTTTCCATGTCCCTGACTAGGTGAGACTGGTGATCACACCCACGACCTGGTGACCACGCCCACGACCTGGTGACCATGTGCATGACCCGGTGAGGATGGTGACCACGACCTAGTGACCACGTGTAGGACCTGGCGAAGACGGTGACCACGCCCACGACCTGGTGACCACGCCCATGTGGAGGCCTGGCGTGTGGAGGTTACCTGAGGCTTGACGCTATTTATAGGTCAGGCCGCGTCACGCACGCCTATGACGTCACCAACATTTTATAACCATTCTTCTGTTCAGGATAATTATGTGACGTGTTGTGTGACGTGTTATGTGACGTGTTGTGTGACGTGTTATGTGACGTGTTATGTGACGTGTTATGTGACGTGTTATGTGACGTGTTATGTGACGTGTTGTGTGACGTGTTATGTGACGTGTTGTGTGACGTGTTATGTGACGTGTTGTGGCGTGTTGTGTGACGTGTTGTGTGACGTGTTGTGTGACGTTCTCTTCGTAACATAACGATAACGACGTTATAATGGCGAAGGTGGTAATACTGATGATGGCAGAGATGGTGGTGGTGGTGGTAGTGGTGATGGTAAGATATTGATGATGATGATGATGATGATGATGATGATGATGATGATGATGGGGTGGTTAATCTTCACGTTAGGTTAAGTTAGGTAAACGTTATAATGGTTAAGGTTAATCTTCGGGTGAAATAAGCTGGGGGACGGGGAGCTAATCTTTAGGTGATCCCATATTCTTTACCAGCGCCCTAGAAAGTGTTCAGGGGAGGATGACAAGACTAATCTCGGGCATTAGGAACCTTGAGTACAGAGACAGGTTAAAGCATCTGAATTTGTACTCCCTCGAGAGACGTAGAGTGAGAGGCGATATGATCGAGGTGTATAAATGGGAGTCAGGGTTAAACAAAGGTCATATAACAAAGGTACTTAAACTATCCAACCAGGAGCGAACTCGTAGCAATGGTTTCAAATTAAAAAAAAATAGATTTAGGCTCGAAATAGGTAAACATTGGTCTGGAAATAGAGTAGTGGATGAATGGAACAAGTTACCAAACTTCGTCATTAACTCGAACACGCTGGATAGCTTCAAACATAGGTTGGGTGTAAATGGGACTGCCCAGTATGGGCCAATAGGCTCGCTGCAGTTTCCTCCATTCTTATGGTCATATGTTCTTAAGAGTCAGGAGATAGACATAGATGAAGTAGGAGGGAGACACACAGGCGGGGTGAAGCCGGATGGAGGAATGGTGGAGCATCACAAGTGTAAGTCCGGCCTCGACCAGCTGGCCACACCTCACCCTCCATCCCACCCACCCACCCTCCATCCCTCTCACCCTCCCTCTCACCCACCCACCCACCCTCCCACTCACCCAGCTGCAACATTACTGCCGATACCGTGTCGATAATTGGTGAAAAATAAGCGTGGGTTAGAGGGAGCCGGGCGGGAGTATTTAATGGTGGAGGAGAGGGAAGGTTGTGTAGGGCCAGCCTCACACCCTCCTTCCTGGCAACACCAAACATCTTCAACACTTCCTCTTCTTCTTCTTCCTCCTCCTCCTCCTGACTAACTACTAATCTTTACAGTGAGTCGTGTGTCTGATAACTTTGGTGTCAGGATTATCTATCAGGTGCTTGAAATGGTGGTGATTGTTGTCGTGTGGTGGTGGTAGTTCTGGTGGTAATTGTTGGTGGTGGTGGTGAAGAAAGGCGTGAGGGAGGGAGACCTTGAACATCAAGAGGAAGATAAGTCACCACAACACACCTCCTCCATCAAGGTAACCCTCTCTGGCAGGTGACCAGGTATGAAGCGGGAGGGAGGGGAGGGAGGGGAGGGAGGGGAGGGTTAGGTTTTTACCCCACGCTATGTTTACTTGTCACTTACCCAGACCTCCTGTGGGGTGGTCCTTGTAACGTAACACAACTCACTCAGTTTCCTCCGATTAAGTGAAGATTACGCACCCCAATATAGTTTACCTGATAACTAAATACCCTAATGCTAACCTAACCTAACCTAACCTAACACTAACTTAACCTAACCTAACACTAACTTAACCTAAATTAACTTAACGATAGCCTAGCTAAGCCCAATCCCTCTAGCCTATTCTCCAGGTGAACAAATTACCTCTCCTGGGACTCGTTACCTGAACTAATATAATCTTGTTCCTGTAAACCTTTTCAGGTATATAATTCTTATTAATAAACAGGACGTGTCAACAGGTGGGTGGCGTTAGTGAAGGACAGAGGTTAAACAGGAGGATATATTTGAGGGGGGGGGAGGGGGCCTTGTTGTGGCAGGTGAGTATACCGTAATATAACGCGTCTAGTATACTAATAACAATGAATGAATGATAGTGAATGTATGTGGTGATAACTGCCCTCTTCCACCTCCTACTCCTTCCTTTTCACTCTCACTTCCCCTTTCCTACCTCCCCTTTCCTACCTCCCCTTCCCATCCTCTCCCTTCCGCATGTCTTAACCTCCCTACCCTCCTCAATTCCCTCCCTGCCTGACCCTTCTCTCCCATCCCAACACTATCATCGTCCCCCTTCATCCAAACACATTTCCCCTTCCCTCTCCCTCACCCACCATCTCCCCCCAGGACCCAACAATGGCTACTTCCCTCTATTACCATAATTACTCTCTTCTTACAGACGTCACCCAGACTTGTCATCTTCAGACACACTCTACACAAACACTTAACATAATAATCCAAATGTAAATTAAATTCGTCTAATCTTTTTCATTCGTAGATTTGAGTCAAGATTTTTACAAAGCTTTTATACATTTAATAATTTCTGGTTAGTGAAGATGAAAGAATACACTTAACTGATTGACTTAAGGTGATGCAGTTAACTTGTGAATCTTTAAGAATCTACACAATGGTTGGTTGGAAGAGGAGCCATCCATGTCGGTCACCTACGTAAATAATGGTGGTGTCGGTGCCAGTGTCAAGTTTCGGTGTAAACAGTCGGTACCAAGTGTCCGGTACCAAGTGTCCGGTACCAAGTGTCCGGTGCCAAGAATCAAGTGTCGGTGTCTGACTCTGGGGTCGCCTCACATAAGAATATAAAAACATAAGAAAATAAGGAGTCTGCAATAGGCCGGTTGGCCTGTGCATGGCAGCTCCTGTCTAGAGTTACTACCACTCTCTATCATCCATGAATCTATCTAGCCTCCTTTTAAAACTTTCCAGCATTCCAGCACTTACTACAAAGTTGCTAAGCTTGTTCCACTCGTCTACCACCCTATTTGTGAACCAGTTTCTTCCTATCTTCCTCCTAAACCTAAACTTATCCAACTTAAATCCGTTGCTCCGAGTCCTATCCTGCTCGGATATTATAAGAACTTTATTTATATCTCCTTTATTGATTCCTTTCACCCACTTAAATACTTCTATTATATCTCCCCGCACTCTTTGTCTTTCTAGGGAATGCAAGTTTAGTTTCTTTAATCTCTCTTGATATGGAAGGTTTCTAAGTCCCGGAATCATTTTCGTCATTCTTCGCTGCACCGACTCCAGTGAATTGATATCCATTCTATAATAAGGGCACCAGAACTGAACAGCATAACCGAGGTGCAAGATATAATTTCAACATGACCCCCGCACTCTTATTACTTACACTTCCAGATATAAAACCTAATACTCTGTTTGCCTTATTTCGAACATTAACGCACTGTTTTCTAGGCCCACAGTCCGGGCTTACAAGTACCCCTACGCCTGCAGCTCAGTAAGTCAACACAGCCTTATAACAGAGATAAACAGAGAGGCATGACGATGGTTCTCCCCCCCCCCCCTGTAAGGCACCAACACCCTCCTCCCCACACACTGTACATATATGCTGCTCCTAAGGAGTCTGATCTTAAGTGAATGTTTGGCAGACTACGTGTAAATGACCTCTTCTTCTTCCTCTACTCCTCCCCACTACAAGATCTAGCTGCCAGAAATATTTAGGAGTATGCTGACGTGTATTATTGTGTATTGTGTCGCAACGTCCCGACACACGTTTCTAAGACAGAATATGACCGCAACAGGCTGACACGTTACTGACTGAATATGACGTAACAGTCGACACACGTTTCTGGGACAAGATATGACGTAACAGACGACACACGTTACTGACAGAAGATATGACGTAACAGACGACACACGTTACTGACACAAGATATGACGTAACAGACGACACACGTTACTGACAAGATATGACGTAACAGACGACACACGTTACTGACAAGATATGACGTAACAGACGACACACGTTACTGACACAAGATATGACGTAACAATACAAAATCTACCTACTATACACTAGACCATCACCGTGTTGCCTTCCACCACTATATAACTTAATTGACTTGATGATCATATTTTTTTAATTGTATGAGAGAGAGAGAGAGAGAGAGAGAGAGAGAGAGAGTAACTTACGTAATGACGGCTGCAGTACACCTGTCGTTCCCAAAGTTGACATACGATTTAACTCAACATACCTGAGGAGAAAAACACCTGGAATTAGATATATTCGGTACATATATAATCTAAATATAATCAGATATACTATAATAATACACACACACACACACACACACACACACACACATATGTAGAGCTGCTAGTACTAAGCAGACCCTAGCTAGTGTGTGTGTTGTGTGTGTGTGTGTGTGTGTGTGTGTGTTGTATGTGTGTGTGTGTTGTGTGTGTGTGTGTTATTCACCTAAAGCAACATACCGACACAACTATGTTTATGCAACAACTCTATTTCTAGTTTATCGATTTTTATATTATAACTTATGTGACTCAGACTCAGACCTTGGCGAGCACACACACACACACACACACACACACACACACACACACACACACACACACACACACACACACACACACACACACACACACACACACACACGCACGCACACGCACACACACACACACACACACACACACACACACACACACACACACACACACACACACACACACACACACACACACACACACACACACACCTCAATATGTATCTTTGAATACAAATCACTTCATGAAACACCCACATATTCGTAGAGCAAGAATTATCCACCACAGTGTACAGCATTATCCACCACAGTGTACAGTAAATTATCCACCACAGTGTACAGTAAATTATCCACCACACAGTGTACAGTAAATTATCCACCACAGTGTACAGTAATTAACACCACAGTGTACAGTAAATTGATCCCACCACAGTGTACAGTAAATTATCCACCACAGTGTACAGTAAATTATCCACCACAGTGTGTACAGCAGCATTATCCACCACAGTGTAAAGTAAATTATCCACCACAGTGTACAGTAAATTATCCACCACAGTGTACAGTAAATTATCCACCACAGTGTACAGTATTATCCACCACAGTGTACAGTAAATTATCCACCACAGTGTACAGTATTATCCACCACAGTGTACAGTAAATTATCCACCACAGTGTACAGTAAATTATCCACCACAGTGTACAGTAAATTATCCACCACAGTGTACAGTAAATTATCCACCACAGTGTACAGTGCAAATTATCCACCACAGTGTACAGTAAATTATCCACCACAGTGTACAGCATTATCCACCACAGTGTACAGCATTATCCACCACAGCACAGTATTATCCACCACAGTGTACAGCATTATCCACCACAGTGTACAGCATTATCCACTACAGTGTACAGCATTATCCACCACAGTGTACAGCATTATCCACCACAGTGTACAGCATTATCCACCACAGTGTACAGTATTATCCACCACAGTGTACAGCATTATCCACCACAGTGTACAGCATTATCCAC
>NW_024734302.1:0-14953 GCF_018991925.1 Homarus americanus | reverse complement strand
CTGTTATATTTCACACAAAGCCTGTTCAACGAGCTTATGGCACCGTGAAACACTATAGGGGACCACCCGTGCCGCTTAGGTGATCAGGGCAATGTTTTACAAAATCCGGCTTGGAAACACGAGGATCCATATATATTTCATTAGACCAATAAAGCACGCGGACTTCTACATATAATCAACACCTCACCCCACCAGGATCAAACCAACGATCTTATAATAGTGACCGGGGAACACTACCTCTGGGCCACCAGGACACTAAAAGCAGTCCTAGACTCTCCTATATTTCACACAAAGCCTCTTCAACGAGCTTATGGCGCCGTGAACCTCTAATGGGGACCACCCATGCTGCTTAGGTGATCAGAACAACGTTTTACCAAATGCGGCTTCGAAACACGAGGATCCATCTATATTTCATTAGACCAATAAAGCACGCGGACTTCTACATATAATCAACACCTCATCCCACCAGGATTCGAACCCACGATCTTATAATTGTGACCGGGGAACGCTACCTCTGGCCCATCAGGACACTAAAAGCAGTCCTAGACTCTGTTATATTTCACACAAAGCCTGTTCAACGAGCTTATGGCACCGTGAAACACTATAGGGGACCACCCGTGCCGCTTAGGTGATCAGGGCAATGTTTTACAAAATCCGGCTTGGAAACACGAGGATCCATATATATTTCATTAGACCAATAAAGCACGCGGACTTCTACATATAATCAACACCTCATCCCACCAGGATTCGAACCCATGATCTTATAATTGTGACCGGGGAACGCTACCTCTGGCTCATCAGGACACTAAAAGCAGTCCTAGACTCTGTTATATTTCACACAAAGCCTGTTCAACGAGCTTATGGCGCCGTGAACCTCTAATGGGGACCACCCATGCCGCTTAGGTGATCAGAGCAATGTTTTTCCAAATCCGGCTTCGAAACACGAGGATCCATATATATTTCATTAGCCCAATAAAGCACGCGGACTTCTACATATAATCAACACCTCACCCCACCAGGATCAAACCAACGATCTTATAATAGTGACCGGGGAACACTACCTCTGGGCCACCAGGACACTAAAAGCAGTCCTAGACTCTCCTATATTTCACACAAAGCCTCTTCAACGAGCTTATGGCGCCGTGAACCTCTAATGGGGACCACCCATGCTGCTTAGGTGATCCCAGCAACGTTTTACCAAATGCGGCTTCGAAACACAAGGATCCATATATATTTCATTACCCCAATAATGCATGCGGACTTCTACATATAATCAACACCTCACCTCACCAGGATTCGAATCCACGATCTTATAATAGTGACCGGGGAACGCTACCTCTGGACCACCAGGACACTAAAAGCAGTCCTAAACTCTGTTATATTTCACACAGAACCTGTTCAACGAGCTTATGGTGCCGTGTACCTCTAATGGAGACCACCCGTGCCACTTAGGTGATCAGAGCAATGTTTTACCAAATGCAGCTTCGAAACGCGAGGATCCATATATATTTCATTAGCCCAATAAAGCACGCGGACTTCTTCATATAATCAACACATCACCCCACCAGGATTCGGACCCACGATCTTATAATTGTGACCGGGGAACGCTACCTCTGAGTCACCAGGACACTATAAGCAGTCCTAGACTCTGTTATATTTCACACAAAGCCTGTTCAACGAGCTTATGGCACCGTGAGCCACTATAGGGGACCACCCGTGCCGCTTAGGTGATCAGAGCAACGTTTTATCAAATCCGGCTTGGAAACACGAGGATCCATATATATTTCATTAGCCCAATAAAGCACGCGGACTTCGACATATAATCAACACCTCACCACCACCAGGATTTGAACCCACGATCTTATAATTGTGACCGGGGAACGCTACCTCAGGGCCATCAGGACACTAAAAGCAGTCCTAGACTCTGTTATATTTCACACAAAGCCTGTTCAACGAGCTTATGGTGCCGTGAACCTCTAATGGAGACCACCCGTGACACTTAGGTGATCAGAGCAACGTTTTACCAAATGCAGCTTCGAAACACGAGGATCCATATATATTTCATTAGCCCAATAAAGCACGCGCACTTCTTCATATAATCAACACCTCACCCCACCAGGATTCGAACCCACGATCTTATAATTGTGACTGAGGAACGCTACCTCTGGGCCACCAGGATAATAAAAGCAGTCCTAGACTCTGCTATATTTCACACAAAACCTGTTCAACGAGCTTATGGCGCTGTGAACCACTATAGGGAACCACCCGTGTCGCTTAGGTGATCAGAGCAATGTTTTACCAAATCCGGCTTGGAAACACGAGGATCCATATATATTTCATTAGCCCAATAAAGCACGCGGACTTCTACATATAATCAACACCTCACCACCACCAGAATTTGAACCCACGATCTTATAATTGTGACCGGGGAACGCTACCTCTGGGCCATCAGGACACTAAAAGCAGTCCTAGACTCTGTTATATTTCACACAAAGCCTGTTCAACGAGCTTATGGTGCCGTGAACCTCTAATGGAGACCACCCGTGACACTTAGGTGATCAGAGCAACGTTTTACCAAATGCAGCTTCGAAACACGAGGATCCATATATATTTCATTAGCCCAATAAAGCATGCGCACTTCTTCATATAATCAACACCTCACCCCACCAGGATTCGAACCCACGATCTTATAATTGTGACTATGGAATGCTACCTCTTGGCCACCAGGACACTAAAAGCAGTCCTAGACTCTGTTATATTTCACACAAAGCCTGTTCAACGAGCTTATGGCGCCGTGAACCTCTAATGGGGACCACCCATGCCGCTTAGGTGATCAGAGCAATATTTTATCAAAGCCGGCTTCGAAACACGAGGATCCTTATATATTTCATTAGCCCAATAAAGCATGCGGACTTCTACATATAATCAACACCTCACCCCACCAGGATTCAAACCAACGATCTTATAATAGTGACCGGGGAACGCTACCTGTGGACCACTAGGACACTAAAAGCAGTCCTAGACTCTGTTATATTTCACACAAAGCCTGTTCAACGAGCTTATAGCACCGTGAACCTCTAATGGGGACCACCTGTGCCGCTTAGGTGATCAGTGCAACGTTTTACCAAATGCAGCTTCGAAACACAAGGATCCATATATATTTCATTAGCCCAATAAAGCATGCGGACTTCTTCATATAATCAACACCTCACCTCACCAGGATTCGAATCCACGATCTTATAATTGTGACCGGGGAACGCTACCTCTGGGCCATCAGGACACTAAAAGCAGTCCTAGACTCTGTTATATTTCACACAGAGCCTGTTCAACGAGCTTATGTTGCCGTGAACCTCTAATGGGGACCACCCGTGCTGCTTAGGTGATCAGAGCAACGTTTTCCCAAATGCAGCTTCGAAACACGAGGATCCATATATATTTCATTAGCCCAATAAAGCACGTGGACTTCTTCATATAATCAACACCTCACCTCACCAGGATTCGAACCCACGATCTTCTAATTGTGACCGGGGAACGCTACCTCTGGGCCACCAGGACAATAAAAGCAGTCCTAGACTCTGCTGTATTTCACACAAAACCTGTTCAACGAGCTTATGGCGCTATGAACCACTATAGGGAACCACCCGTGTCGCTTAGGTGATCAGAGCAATGTTTTACCAAATCCGGCTTGGAAACACGAGGATCCATATATATTTCATTAGCCCAACAAAGCACGCGGACTTCTACATATAATCAACACCTCACCACCACCAGGATTTGAACCCACAATCTTATAATTGTGACCGGGAAACGCTACCTCTGGGCCACCAGGAACATAAAAGCAGTCCTAAACTCTGCTATATTTCACACAAAGCCTGTTCAACGAGCTTATGGCGCCGTGAACCTCTAATGAGGACCATCCGTGCCGCTTAGGTGATCAGAGCAACGTTTTACCAAATCGGCTTCGAAACACGAGGATCCATCTATATTTCAATAGCCCAATAAAGCACGCGGACTTCTACATATAATCAACACCTCACCCCACCAGGATTCGAACCCACGATCATATAACTGTGACCGAGGAACGCTACCTATGGGCCACCAGAGCCTCATATAAGCAGTCCTAGACTCTGTTATATTTCACAAAGCCTGTTCAACGAGCTTATGGCACCGTGAACCACTATAGAAATTCACCCGTGCCGCTTAGGTGATCAGAGCAAAGTTTTACCAGATCCGGCTTGGAAACACGAGGATCCATATATATTTCATTAGCCCAATAAAGCACTCGGACTTCTACATATAATCAACACTTCACCCCACCAGGATTCAAACCCACAATCTTATAATTGTGACCGGGGTATGGTACCTCTGGGCCACCAGGACACACAAAAGCAGTCCTAGACTCTACTATATTTCACACAAAGCCTGTTAAACGAGCTGATGGCGCTGTGAACCACTATAGGGGACCACCCGTGCCGCTTAGGTGATCAGAGCAACGCTTTACCAAATGCGGTTTCGAAACACGAGATCCACATATACTTCACGAACAATAAAGAATGCGGACTTCTACATATAATCAACACCTCACCACCACCTGTAGATTTGAACTCACGATCTTATAATTCAGACCGGAAACGGCGATCTGGGCCACTCAGGACACTAAAAGCATTCCTAGACTCTGCTATATTTCACACAAAGCCTGTTCAACGAGCTTATAGCGCTGTGAACCTCTAATGAGGACCACCCGTGCCGCTTAGGTGATCAGAGCAACGTTTTATCAAATCCGGCTTCGAAACACGAGGATCCATATATATTTCATTAGCCCAATAAAGCACGCGGACTTCTTCATATAATCAACACCTCACCCCACAAGTGGATTGGTTCCATTTATCATATAACTGTGACTGGTGAACGCTACCATAAGGTCCAGATCGTTGAGAGCTCACACAAAGCCTGTTCAACGAGCTTATGGCACCGTGAACCACTATAGGGGACCACTCGTGCCGCTTAGGTGATCAGGGCAACGTTTTACCAAATCCGCCTTGGAAACACGAGGATCCATATATATTTCATTAGACCAATAAAGCACACGGACTTCTACATATAATCAACACCTCACCCCACAAGGATTCAAACCAACGATCTTATAATAGTGACCGGGGAACGCTACCTCTGGGCAACCAGGACAATAAAAGCAGTCCTAGACTCTGCTATATTTCACACAAAGCCTGTTTAACGAGCTAATGGCGCCGTGAACCTCTAATGGGGACCACCCGTGCCGCTTAGGTGATCAGAGCAACGTTTTACCAAATCAAGCCAAACACGAGGATCCATATATATTTCATTAGCCCAATAAAGCAAGCGGACTTCTACATATAATCAACACCTCACCCCACCAGGATTTGAACCCACCATCTTATAATTGTGACTGGGGAACGCTACCTCTGGGCCACCAGGAACATAAAAGCAGTCCTAAACTCTGCTATATTTCACACAAAGCCTGTTCAATGAGCTTATGGCACCGTGAATCTGAAATGGGGACCACCCGTGCCGCTTAGGTGATCAGAACAACGTTTTACCAAATGCTTCGAAACACGAGAGAGGATCCATATATATTTCATTAGCCCAATAAAGCACGCGGATTTTACTTATAATCAACACCTCACCCCATTAGGATTCGAACCCACGATCATATAACTGTGACCGAGGAACGCTACCTATGGGCCACCAGGACACCATAAGCAGTCCTAGACTCTGTTATATTTCACACAAAGCCTTTCAACGAGCTTATGGCTCCGTGAACCACTATAGGGGACCACCCGTGCCGCTTAGGTGATCAGGGCAACGTTTTACCAAATCCGGCTTGGAAACACGAGGATCCATATATATTTCATTAGACCAATAAAGCACGCGGACTTCTACATATAATCAACACCTCACCCCACCAGGATTCAAACCAACGATCTTTAAATAGTGACCGGGGAACGCTACCTCTCGGCCACCAGGACAATAAAAGCAGTCCTACACTCTGCTATATTTCACACAAAGCCTGTTTAACGAGCTAATGGCGCCGTGAACCTCTAATGGGGACCACCCGTGCCGCTTAGATGATCATAACAACGTTTTACCAAATGGGGTATCTAAACACGAGGATCCAGATATATTTCATTTGACCAATAAAGCACGTGGACTTCTACATATAATCAACACCTCACCCCACCAGGATTTGAACCCACGATCTTATAATTGTGACCGGGGAACGCTACCTCTGGGCCACCAGGACACTAAAAGCAGTCCTTGACTCTGTTATATTTCACACAGAGCCTGTTCAACGAGCGAGGTCAGAAATCCTCTTATGGGGACCACCCGGCCGCTTTAGGTGATCAGAGCAACGTTTCATACAAAAATCCGCCCTTGAAACACGGGGATCCATATATATTTCATTAGCCCAATAAAAGCACGCGACTTTCATATAATCAACACTCACCCCACCAGGATTCGAACCCACGATCATATAACTGTGACCGAGGAACGCTACCTATGGGCCACCAGGACACCATAAGCAGTCCTAGACTCTGTTATATTTCACACAAAGCCTGTTCAACGAGCTTATGGCACCGTGAACCACTATAGGGGATCACCCGTGCCGCTTAGGTGATCAGGGCAACGTTTTACCAAATCCGGCTTGGAAACACGAGGATCCATATATATTTCATTAGACCAATATGCACGCGGACGTCTACATATAATCAACACCTCACCCCACCAGGATTCTAACCAACGATTTTATAATAGTGACCGGGGAACGCTACCTCTGGGCCACCAGGATACTAAAAGCAGTCCTAGACTCTGCTATATTTCACACAAAGCCTGTTCAACGAGCTTATGGCACCGTGAACCACTATAGGGGACCACCCGTGCCGCTTAGGTGATCAGGGCAACGTTTTACCAAATCCGGCTTGGAAACACGAGGATCCATATATTAGCCCAATAAAGCACGCGGACTTCTACATATAAGCAACACCTCACCCCACCAGGATTTGAACCCACGATCTTATAATTGTGACCGGGGAACGCTACCTCTGGGCCACCAGGACAATAAAAGCAGTCCTAGACTCTGCTATATTTCACACAAAGCCTGTTCAACGAGCTTATGGTGCCGTGAACCTCTAATGGAGACCACCCGTGACACTTAGGTGATCAGAGCAACGTTTTACCAAATGCAGCTTCGAAACACGAGGATCCATATATATTTCATTAGCCTAATAAAGCATGCGCACTTCTTCATATAATCAACACCTCACCTCACCAGAATTCAAATCCACGATCTTATAATTGTGACCGGGGAACGCTACCTCTGGGCCATCAGGACACTAAAAGCAGTCCTAGACTCTGTTATATTTCACACAGAGCCTGTTCAACGAGCTTATGGTGCCGTGAACCTCTAATGGGGACCACCCGTGCTGCTTAGGTGATCAGAGCAACGTTTTCCCAAATGCAGCTTCGAAACACGAGGATTTATATATATTTCATTAGCCCAATAAAGCACGCGGACTTCTACATATAATCAACACCTCACCCCACCAGGATTCAAACCAACGATCATATAATAGTGACCGGGGAACGCTACCTGTGGACCACCAGGACACTAAAAGCAGTCCTAGACTCTGTTATATTTCACACAAGGCCTGTTCAACGAGCTTATAGCGCCGTGAACCTCTAATGGGGACCAGCTGTGCCGCTTAGGTGATCAGTGCAACGTTTTACCAAATGCAGCTTCGAAACACAAGGATCCATATATATTTCATTAGCCCAATAAAGCATGCAGACTTCTTCATATAATCAACACCTCACCTCACCAGGATTCGAACTAATGATCTTAAGTATCAGACCGGAATTTTACCTCTAAATATCAGACACTAAAGCAGTCCTAGACTGTTTATATTTCTGCTGTTTCGTCTAACGAGCTTATGGTGCCGTGAACTCTTAATAGACCACTCCATGTTGCCGGTGATCAGGAGCAACGCTCCAAATGCATTTAAACACGAGGATCCACATATTTCATTACCAATAAAATTTAATTCTTCATATATAATCACCTCACCACCAGACCAACCCATGATCTTCTTAATTGTGACCGAACGCTACCTTCTGGCCACCAGGACACTAAAAGCAGTCCTAGACTCTGTTATAATTCACACAAAGCCTGTTCAACGAGCTTATGGCACTGTGAACCTCTAATGGGGACCACACGTGCCGCTTAGATGACCAGAGCAAAGGTTTACCAAATCCGACTTCGAAACACGAGGATCCATATATATTTCTTTAGCCCAATAAAGCACGTGCTCTTCAACATATAATCAACACCTCACCCCACCAGGATTCGAATCCACGATCTTATAATTGTGACCGGGGAACGCTACCTCTGGGCCACCAGGACAATAAAAGCAGTCCTAGACTCTGCTGTATTTCACACAAAGCCTGTTCAACGAGCTTATGGCGCTATGAACCACTATAGGGAACCACCCGTGTCGCTTAGGTGATCAGAGCAATGTTTTACCAAATCCGGCTTGGAAACACGAGGATCCATATATATTTCATTAGCCCAATAAAGCACGCGGACTTCTACATATAATCAACACCTCACCACCACCAGGATTTGAACCCACAATCTTATAATTGTGACCGGTAAACGCTACCTCTGGGCCACCAGGAACATAAAAGCAGTCCTAAACTCTGCTATATTTCACACAAAGCCTGTTCAACGAGCTCATGGCGCCGTGAACCTCTAATGAGGACCATCCGTGCCGCTTGGGCGATCAGAGCAACGTTTTACCAAATCCGGCTTCGAAACACTAGGATCCATCTATATTTCAAGAGCCCAATAAAGCACGCGGACTTCTACATATAATCAACACCTCACCCCACCAGGATTCGAACCCACGATCATATAACTGTGACCGAGGAACGCTACCTATGGGCCACCAGGACACCATAAGCAGTCCTAGACTCTGTTATATTTCACACAAAGCCTGTTCAACGAGCTTATGGCACCGTGAACCACTATAGGGAACCACCCGTGCCGCTTAGGTGAACAGGGCAACGTTTTATCAAATCCGGCTTGGAAACACGAGGATCCATATATATTTCATTAGACCAATAAAGCACACGGACTTCTACATATAATCAACACCTCACCCCACCAGGATTCAAACCAACGATCTTATAATAGTGACCGGGGAACGCTACCTCTGGGCCACCAGGACACTAAAAGCAATCCTAGACTCTGCTATATTTCACACAAAACCTGTTCAACGAGCTTATGGCACCGTGAACCACTATAGGGGACCACCCGTGCCGCTTAGGTGATTAGGGCAACGTTTTACCAAATCCGGCTTGGAAACACGAGGATCCATATTTTAGCCCAATAAAGCACGCGGACTTCTACATATAATCAACACCTCACCCCACCAGGATTTGAACCCCACGATCTTATAATTGTGACCGGGGAACGCTACCTCTGGGCCACCAGGACAATAAAAGCAGTCCTAGACTCTGCTATATTTCACACAAAGCCTGTTTAACGAGCAATGGCGCCGTGAACCTCTAATGGTACCCGTACGCTTAGGTGATTAGAGCAACGTTTTACCAAATCCGGCTTGGAAACACGAGGATCCATATATATTTCATTAGCCCAATAAAGCACGCGGACTTCTACATATAATCAACACCTCACCACCACCAGGATTTGAACCCACGATCTTATAATTGTGACCGGGAAACGCTACCTCTGGGCCACCAGGAACATAAAAGCAGTCCTAAACTCTGCTATATTTCACACAAAGCCTGTTCAACGAGCTTATGGCGCCGTGAACCTCTAATGAGGACCATCCGTGCCGCTTAGGCGATCAGAGCAACGTTTTACCAAATCCGGCTTCGAAACACGAGGATCCATCTATATTTCATTAGCCCAATAAAGCACGCGGACTTCTACATATAATCAACACCTCACCCCACCAGGATTCGAACCCACGATCATATAACTGTGAGCGAGGAACGCTACCTATGGGCCACCAGGACACCATAAGCAGTCATAGACTCTGTTATATTTCACACAAAGCCTGTTCAACGAGCTTATGGCACCGTGAACCACTATAGGGGACCACCCGTGCCGCTTAGGTGATCAGGGCAACGTTTTACCAAATCCTGCTTGGAAACACGAGGATCCATATATATTTCATTAGACCAATAAAGCACACGGACTTCTACATATAATCAACACCTCACCCCACCAGGATTCAAACCAACGATCTTATAATAGTGACCGGGGAACGCTACCTCTGGGCCACCAGGACACTAAAAGCAGTCCTAGACTCTGCTATATTTCACACAAAACCTGTTCAACGAGCTTATGGCACCGTGAACCACTATAGGGGACCACCCGTGCCGCTTAGGTGATCAGGGCAACGTTTTACCAAATCCGGCTTGGAAACACGAGGATCCATATATTAGCCCAATAAAGCACGCGGATTTCTACATATAATCAACACCTCACCCCACCAGGATTTGAACCCATGATCTTATAATTGTGACCGGGGAACGCTACCTCTGGGCCACCAGGACAATAAAAGCAATCCTAGACTCTGCTATATTTCACACAAAGCTTGTTTAACGAGGTAATGGCGCCGTGAACCTCTAATGGGGACCACCCGTGCCGCTTAGGTGATCAGAGCAACGTTTTACCAAATCCGGCTTGGAAACACGAGGATCCATATATATTTCATTAGCCCAATAAAGCAAGCGGACTTCTACATATAATCAACACCTCACCCCACCAGGATTTGAACCCACCATCTTATATTTGTGACCGGGGAACGCTACCTCTGGGCCACCAGGAACATAAAAGCAGTCCTAAACTCTGCTATATTTCACACAAAGCCTGTTCAATGAGCTTATGGCACCGTGAATCTGAAATGGGGACCACCCGTGCCGCTTAAGTTATCAGAGCAACGTTTTACCAAATGCGGCTTCGAAACACGAGGATCCATATATATTTCATTAGCCCAATAGAGCACGCGGACTTCTACTTGTAATCAACACCTCACCCCACCAGGATTTGAACCAACGATCATATAATTGTGACCGGGGAACGCTACCTCTGGGCCACCAGGAACATAAAAGCAGTCCTAAACTCTGCTATATTTCACACAAAGCCTGTTCAACGAGCTTATGGCGCCGTGAACCTCTAATGGGGACCATCCGTGCCGCTTAAGCGATCAGAGCAACGTTTTACCAAATCCGGCTTCGAAACACGAGGATCCATCTATATTTCATTAGCCCAATAAAGCACGCGGACTTCTACATATAATCAACACCTCACCCCATTAGGATTCGAACTCACGATCATATAACTGTGACCGAGGAACGCTACCTATGGGCCACCAGGACACCATAAGCAGTCCTAGACTCTCTTATATTTCACACAAAGCCTGTTCAACGAGCTTATGGCACCGTGAACCACTATAGGGGACCACCTGTGCCGCTTAGGTGATCAGGGCAACGTTTTACCAAATCCGGCTTGGAAACACGAGGATCCATATATTAGCCCAATAAAGCACGCGGACTTCTACATATAATCAACACCTCACCCCACCAGGATTTGAACCCACGATCTTATAATTGTGACCGGGGAACGCTACCTCTGGGCCACCAGGACAATAAAAGCAGTCCTAGACTCTGCTATATTTCACACAAAGCCTGTTTAACGAGCTAATGGCGCCGTGAACCTCTAATGGGGACCACCCGTGCCGCTTAGGTGATCAGAGCAACGTTTTACCAAATCCGGCTTGGAAACACGAGGATCCATATATATTTCATTAGCCCAATAAAGCAAGCGGACTTCTACATATAATCAACACCTCACCCCACCAGGAATTGAACCCACCATCTTATAATTGTGACCGGGGAACGCTACCTCTGGGCCACCTGGAACATAAAAGCAGTCCTAAACTCTGCTATATTTCACACAAAGCCTGTTCAATGAGCTTATGGCACCGTAAATCTGAAATGGGGACCACCCGTGCCGCTTAGGTTATCAGAGCAACGTTTTACCAAATGCGGCTTCGAAACACGAGGATCCATATATATTTCATTAGCCCAATAAAGCACGCGGACTTCTACTTATAATCAACACCTCACCCCACCAGGATTTGAACCAACGATCTTATAATTGTGACCGGGGAACGCTACCTCTGGGCCACCAGGAACATAAAAGCAGTCCTAAACTCTGCTATATTTCACACAAAGCCTGTTCAACGAGCTTATGGCGCCGTGAACCTCTAATGGGGACCATCCGTGCCCCTTAGGCGATCAGAGCAACGTTTTACCAAATCCGGCTTCGAAACACGAGGATCCATCTATATTTCATTAGCCCAATAAAGCACGCGGACTTCTACATATAATCAACACCTCACCCCATTAGGATTCGAACCCAATGATCATATAATCAGACCGAGGAACGCTACCTATGGGCCACCAGGACACCAGCGTCCTAGACTCTGTTATATTTCACACAAAGCCTGCGTCTAACGAGCTTATGGGCAATCGCGAACCACTATAGGGACCACCCGCGCCGCTAGCTGATCAGGGCAACGTTTTACCAAATGGGGTTTCGAAACACGAGGATCCAGATATATTTCATTAGCCCAATAAAGCAAGCGGACTTCTACTTATAATCAACACCTCACCCCACCAGGATTTGAACCAACGATCTTATAATTGTGACCGGGGAACGCTACCTCTGGGCCACCAGGAACATAAAAGCAGTCCTAAACTCTGCTATATTTCACACAAAGCCTGTTCAACGAGCTTATGGCGCCGTGAACCTCTAATGGGGACCATCCGTGCCGCTTAGGCGATCAGAGCAACGTTTTACCAAATCCGGCTTCGAAACACGAGGATCCATCTATATTTCATTAGCCCAATAAAGCACGCGGACTTCTACATATAATCAACACCTCACCCCATTAGGATTCGAACCCACGATCATATAACTGTGACCGAGGAACGCTACCTATGGGCCACCAGGACACCATAAGCAGTCCTAGACTCTGTTATATTTCACACAAAGCCTTTCAACGAGCTTATGGCTCCGTGAACCACTATAGGGGACCACCCGTGCCGCTTAGGTGATCAGGGCAACGTTTTACCAAATCCGGCTTGGAAACACGAGGATCCATATATATTTCATTAGACCAATAAAGCACGCGGACTTCTACATATAATCAACACCTCACCCCACCAGGATTCAAACCAACGATCTTATAATAGTGACCGGGGAACGCTAACTCTGGGCCACCAGGACAAAAAAAGCAGTCCTAGACTCTGCTATATTTCACACAAAGCCTGTTTAACGAGCTAATGGCGCCGTGAACCTCTAATGGGGACCACCCGTGCCGCTTAGATGATCATAACAACGTTTTACCAAATGGGGTTTCGAAACACGAGGATCCAGATATATTTCATTTGACCAATAAAGCACGTGGACTTCTACATATAATCAACACCTCACCCCACCAGGATTTGAACCCACGATCTTATAATTGTGACCGGGGAACGCTACCTCTGGGCCACCAGGACACTAAAAGCAGTCCTTGACTCTGTTATATTTCACACAGAGCCTGTTCAACGAGCTTATGGCGCCGTGAACCTCTTATGGGGACCACCCGGGCCGCTTAGGTGATCAGAGCAACGTTTTACAAAATCCGGCCTCGAAACACGGGGATCCATATATATTTCATTAGCCCAATAAAGCACGCGGACTTCTTCATATAATCAACACCTCACCCCACCAGGATTCGAACCCACGATCATATAACTGTGACCGAGGAACGCTACCTATGGGCCACCAGGACACCATAAGCAGTCCTAGACTCTGTTATATTTCACACAAAGCCTGTTCAACGAGCTTATGGCACCGTGAACCACTATAGGGGATCACCCGTGCCGCTTAGGTGATCAGGGCAACGTTTTACCAAATCCGGCTTGGAAACACGAGGATCCATATATATTTCATTAGACCAATATGCACGCGGACGTCTACATATAATCAACACCTCACCCCACCAGGATTCTAACCAACGATTTTATAATAGTGACCGGGGAACGCTACCTCTGGGCCACCAGGATACTAAAAGCAGTCCTAGACTCTGCTATATTTCACACAAAGCCTGTTCAACGAGCTTATGGCACCGTGAACCACTATAGGGGACCACCCGTGCCGCTTAGTTGATCAGGGCAACGTTTTACCAAATCCGGCTTGGAAACACGAGGATCCATATATTAGCCCAATAAAGCACGAGGACTTCTACATATAATCAACACCTCACCCCACCAGGATTTGAACCCAATAACGGCACTGTGACCGGGGAACGCTACCTCTGGGCCATCAGGACACTAAAAGCAGTCCTAGACTCTGTTATATTTCACACAAAGCCTGTTCAACGAGCTTATGGTGCCGTGAACCTCTAATGGAGACCACCCGTGACACTTAGGTGATCAGAGCAACGTTTTACCAAATGCAGCTTCGAACCACGAGGATCCATATATATTTCATTAGCCCAATAAAGCATGCGCACTTCTTCATATAATCAACACCTCACCCCACCAGGATTCAAACCAACGATCTTATAATAGTGACCGGGGAACGCTACCTGTGGACCACCAGGACACTAAAAGCAGTCCTAGACTCTGTTATATTTCACACAAAGCCTGTTCAACGAGCTTATAGCGCCGTGAACCTCTAATGGGGACCACCTGTGCCGCTTAGGTGATCAGTGCAACGTTTTACCAAATGCAGCTTCGAAACACAAGGATCCATATATATTTCATTTGCCCAATAAAGCATGCGGACTTCTTCATATAGTCAACACCTCACCTCACCAGGATTCGAATCCAC
>NW_024734301.1:0-14748 GCF_018991925.1 Homarus americanus | reverse complement strand
ACTGGCAGAAAACGGAAAATTTGCATCATAAAAAAATGGGAAACATTCACTTTCGAAAGTTGTTTAGATACCCAACCTATGTGAAAAGAGATTACCAGCAGAAAGGAAATTTGCATCATAAAGAATGGGAATATCTACTTTCCGGGGCGAAAGTTGGTTAGATAACCAACTTTCCCGAAAAATAGATTATCATAGAAAACGGGAAATTTGTATCATAAAAATGGGAAATATTTACTTTCCGGGAAAGTTGGTTAGATAACCAACTTCCCGAAAATACTATCATAGAAAAACGGGAAATTTGTATCATAAAAAAAGCCGGAACATTCACTTTCACGGAAAGTTGGTTATCTGGTTTCCCGCGAAAAGGGATAGATTTTCTAATTCTCGGGAAATTAGATTATCGACTTTTGGGAAGTAGATTGCATTTTCGTAGAAAATATTACCTAATTTTAAATAGATTATCATAGAAAACGGGAAATTTGTATCACAAAAATGGGGAAATATCTACTTTCCGAAAGCGTTGATAAACCAAATTTGTCAGAAAATAGATTATCATGGAAAACGAAAATTTGCATCATAAAAAATGGGGAAACATCTACTCTTCCGGGAAAGTTGGTTAGATAAATCAAATTTGCCGAAAATAGAGATAACCAACTCTTCCCGTAAATAGATTATCAGTGAAAGAAAAACGGGAAAATTTCCAATTACAAAAATGGGAAAACATCTACTTTCACGGAAGTTGGTTATCTGGTTTCCTGAAAGTAGATAGATTTTTCTAATTTTCGGGAAATTAGATTATCGATTTTTGGGGAAGTAGATTTCGTATTTTCGGGGAAATATTACCTAATTCTAAAGTAGATTACCACAGAAAACCGAAATTTGTATCAAAAAAATAGAAAATATCACCCGAAAGTTAGATAGATAACCAAATCTGCCGAAAAATAGATTATCATAGAAACGGGAAATTTGCATCATAAAAATGGAAATATCTACTTTCCGGAAAGAAAGAGATAAACCAACCTACGAAAATAGATTACACAGAAAAACGGAAAATTTGTATCATAAAAATGGAAAATACCTACTCCGGTAAAGTTATTAGATAACCAAATTTCCGAAAATAGATTATCATAGAAAACGGAAATTTAGAATCATAAAAATGGGAAAACCCTTCCACGAAAGTTGAAAGATAAACCCAACTTTCCCCAAAAATAACTATCAGCAGAAAACGGAAATTTGTATCATAAAAATGGGAATATCCACTTTCCAAAGTTGGTTAGATAACCAACTTTCCTGAAAATAGATTACTCACAGAAAACGGAAATTTGTATCATAAAAAAACACCACTCACGGAAAGCGGTTATCTGGTTTCTCGAAAAGAGACAGATCTTAATTCGAAATTAATCGACTTTTGGGAAGTAGATTCGTATTTAGGGAAATATTACCTAATTTTGGGAAGCAGATTATCATAGAAAAACGGAAATTTTGTATCACAAAAATGGGAAAATATCTACTTCCGAAAGTTGGTTAGATAACCAAATTTGCCGAAAATAAATTATCATAGAAAACGGGAAATTTGTATCATAAAAAATGAAATATCTACTTCGGGAAAAGTTGGTTAGATAACCAAATTTGCCAGAAAAATAGGTAATCATAGAAAGCGGAAATTGCATCATAATGAATGGGAAATATCTACTTTCCGCGAAAGTTGGTTAGATAAACCAACTTTCCCGGAAAATAGATTATCATGGAAAAACGGAAATTTGTATCATAAAAATGGGAAATATCTACTTCCGGGAAAGTTGAAATAGATAACCAATTTTGCCGAAAATAGATTATCGCGGAAAACGGGAAATTTGTATCATAAAATGGGGAAATATCTACTTTCCGGGAAAGTTGGTTAGATAAACAAAATTTGCCGAAATTAGATAATCATAGAAAGCGCGAAATTTGTATCATAAAGAATGGGAAATATTCACTTTCCGCGAAAGTTGAGTTAGATAACCAACTTTCCCGAAAAATAGATTATCATAGAAAACGGAAATTTGTATCACAAAAAAATGAAATATCTACTTTCACGGAAAGTTGGTTATCTGGTTTCCCGAAAAGTAGATAGATTTTCTAATTTTCGAACAGATTATCGACTTTTGGGAAGTAGATTTCGTATTTTCGGGGAAATATTACCTAATTTTGGGAAGTAGATTATCATAGAAAAACGGGAAATTTGTATCACAAAAATGGGAATATCTACTTACGGAAAGTTGATAGATAACCAAATTTGCCGAAAATAGATTATCATAGAAACCGGAAATTTGTATCATAAAAAATGGGAAATATCTACTTTTCGGAAAGTTGAGTTAGATAAACCAAATTTGCCGAAAATAGATTATCACAGAAAACGGGAAATTTAATTAATAAAAAATGGGAAATATCTACTTTCCGGGAAAGAGTTAGATAACCAAATTCGCCGAAAATAGACCATCATAGAAAGCGGAAACAAAATACAAAGAATGGGAATATCTACTTTCCGCGAAAGTTGATAGATAACCAACTTTCCCGAAAATACCGTATTAGAAAAACCGAAATCTTGTATCATAAAAAATGGAAATATCTACTTCAAAAGTTGTTAGATAAACCAAATTATGAAAATAGATTATCATAGAAAACGAAAATTTGTAACAAAAAAAATGGGAAATATCTACTTTCCGGAAAAGTTGTTAGATAACCAAATTTACGAAAATAGATTATCATAGAAAGGGAAATTGTATCATAAAAGAATGAAATATCCATTTTCCGCGAAAGTGTTAGATAAACCAACTTTCCGAAAAATAGATTATCATAGAAAACGGAAATTGTATCATAAAAATGGAAATATCTACTTTCCGGGAAAGTTGTTAGATAAATCAACTTTCCCAATGCTGATTATCATAGAAAACGAAATTTGTATCACAAAAATGGAAATATCTACCACGAAAGTTGGTTATTCGTTTCAAAGTAGATAGATTTTCAATTTTCGGAAATTAGATTATCGACTTTTGGGAAGTAGATTGCATTTTCGGAAATATACCCAACCTTGGGAAAAGTAGATTATCATAGAAAACGGAAATTTGTATCACAAAAATGGGAAATATCTACTTTCCGGGAAAGTTGATAAGATAACCAAATTTGCCGAAAACAGATTATCACAGAAAACGGGAAATTTGTATCATAAAAATGGGAAATATCTACTTTCCGAAAGTTGGTTAGATAACCAAATTTGTTGGAAAATAGAATTATCACAGAAAGGGAAATTTGTATCATAAAGAATGGGATATCTACTTTCCGCGAAAGTTACAGATAAACCAACTTTCCCCGCAAATAGATATTATCATAGAAAACGGGAAATTTGTATCATAAAAAATGGGGAAATATCTACTTTCACGGAAAGTTGGTTATCCGGTTTCCGAAAAGTAGATAGATTTTCTACCGGAAAATTAGATTATCGACTTTTTGGGGAAGTAGTTTTCGTATTTTCGGGGAAATATTACCTAATTCTTTGAAGTAGATTATCGAGAAAACGGGAAAATTTGTATCACAAAAATGGGAAATATCTACTTTCCAGGAAAGTTGAAATAGATAAACCAAAGCGAAAATAGATTATCATAGAAAAAAGGAAATTTGTATCATAAAAAATGGGAAATATCTACTTTCCGAAAGTTGTTAGATAAACCAAATTTGCCGAAAATAGATTATCATAGAAAACGGAAATTTATCATAAAAAATGAGAATATCTACTTTCCGCGAAAGTTGGTTAGATAACCAACTTTCCCGAAAATAGATTGTTATCATAGAAAACGGGAAATTTGTATCATAAAAAATGGGGAAAATACTACTTTCCGGGAAAGTTGGTTAGATAACCAAATTTGCCGAAAATAGATTATCATAGAAAGCGGGAAATTTGTATCATAAAGAATGGGAAATATCTACTTTCCGGGCGAAAGTTGGTTAGATAACCAATCCTTCCGGAAAATAGATTATCATAGAAAACGGAAATTTGTATCATAAAAAATGGAAATATCTACTTTCTACGAAAGTTGGTTATCTGGTTTCCCGAAAAGTAGATAGATTTCTAATTTTTCGGGAAATAGATTATCGACTTGGGGAAGTAGATTTTCGTATTTTCGGGAGAAATATTACCCAATTCTTTTGGGTAGTAGATTATCATAGAAAACGGAAATTTGTATCACAAAAATGGGAAATATCTACTTTCCGGGAAAGTTGGTTAGATAAATCAAATTTGCCGAAAATAGATTAATACAGAAAACGGGGAAATTTGGTATCATAAAATATGGGGAAATATCTACTTTCCGGGAAAGTTGGTTATATAACCAAATTTAAGGAAAATAGATTATCATAGAAAGCGGGAAATTTGTATCATAAAGTAGTCGAAATATCTACTTCATAAAGTTGGATAGATAACCAACTTTCCCGAAAAACAGATTATCATAGAAAACGGGCAAATGTATCATAAAATGGGAAATATCTACTTTCCGAAAGTTAAGTTAGATAAACCAAATTTGCCGAAAAATAGATTAGCATAGAAAGCGGGAAATTTGTACTATAATGAATGGGAATATTCTACTTTCCGCGAAAGGAATAGACAACCAACTTCCTGAAAATAGATTATCATAGAAAACGGGAAATTTAGTATCATAAAAAAAATGAAA
Organism: Homarus americanus; assembly: GCF_018991925.1. Lineage (NCBI taxonomy): Eukaryota > Metazoa > Arthropoda > Malacostraca > Decapoda > Nephropidae > Homarus > Homarus americanus. Next base: position 10,045 of record NW_024734301.1, on the reverse strand, counting down.
TATCTACTTTCCGCGAAAGTTATTGAGTTAGATAAACCAAAATTTGCCGGAAAATAGATTATCATAGAAAGCGAAATTTGTATCATAAAGAATGGGAAATATTCACTTTTCCGAAAGTTAGATAAACTCAACTTTCCTGAAAATAGATTATCATAGAAAACGGGAAATTTGTATCATAAAAAAATGGGAAATATCTACTTTCACGGAAAGTTGGTTATCTGGTTTCCCGAGGCAGATAGATTTTCAATTTTCGAAATTAGATTATCGACCTTTGGGGAAGAGATTGCATTTTCGGGGAAATATTACCTTAATTTCAAAGTAGATTATCATAGAAACCGGGAAATCTAAATGCCAAAAAATGGGAAAATATCTACTTTCCGGGGAAAGTTGAGTTAGATAACCAAATTTGCCGAAAATAGATTATCATAGAAAACGTAAAATAGAATTATAAAATGGGAAATATCTACTTTCCGGGAAAGTTGATAGATAAATCAAATTTGCTGAAAATAGATTATCACAGAAAAAGCGGAAATTTGTATCATAAAAGAATGGGGAAAATATCTACTTTCCGCGAAAGAGTTAGTTAACCAACTTTCCGAAATAGCTTATCATAGAAAACGGGAAATTTGTATCATAAAATGGGAAATATTCACTTTCCGCGAAAGTTGGAGTTAGATAACCAACTTTCCCGGAAAAATAGATTATCATAGAAAACGGGAAATTTGTATCATAAAAATGGGAAATAGCTCACTTTCCGGAAAGTTGAGTTAGATAACCAACTTTCCCGAAAATAGATTATCATAGAAAACGGGAAATTTGTATCATAAAAATGGGAAATATCTACTTTCAGGAAAGTTGGTTACTGGTTTCGAAAAGTAGATAAAAATGGGAAATATTCATTTCACGGAAAGATGGTTATTGGTTTCCGAAAGTAGAGAGATTAATTTTCGGGAAATTAGATTATCGACTTTTGGGGAAGTAGATTTTCGTATTTTCGGGAAATATTACCTAATTTTTGGGAAGTAGATTATCATAGAAAACGGAATGTATCACAAAAAATGGGAATATCTACTTTCCGCGAAAGTTGTTTAGATAACCAACTTTTCCCGAAAATAGATTATCATAGAAAACGGGAAATTTGTATCATAAAAATGGGAAATATCTAATTCCGGAAAGTTGGTTAGATAACCAACTTCTCGAAAATAGATTATCATAGAAAACGGGAAATTTATCATAAAAATGGGAAATATCTACTTTCACGAAAGTTGGTTATTGGTTTCCCGAAAAGTAGATAGATTTTCTAATTTTCGAAATTAGATTATCGACTTTTGGGAAGTAGATTTCGTATTTTCGGGGAAATATTACTAACAAAGTAGATTATCACAGAAACCGGGAAATTGTATCACAAAATGGGGAAATATCTACTTTCCGGGAAAGTTGGTTAGATAAACCAAATTTGCCGAAAATAGATTATCATAGAAAACGGAAATTTGTATCATAAAAAATGGAAATATCTACTTCCGAAAGTTGAAGATAACCAACTCTTCCCGAAATAGCTTATCATAGAAAACGAAATTTGTATCATAAAAATGGAAATATTCTACTTTCCGCGAAAGTTATTAGATAACCAACTTCCCGAAAATATTGATTATCATAGAAAACGAAATTTGTATCATAAAAATGGAAATATCTACTTTCCGGGAAAGTTGTTAGATAAACTTCCTGAAATAGATTATCATAGAAAACGGAAAATTGTATCATAAAAAAAACATCTACTTCAGGAAAGTTGTTCTTGGTTTCGGAAAAGTAGATAGATTTTCTAATTTTCGGAAATTAGATTATCGACTTTTGGGGAAGTAGATTTTCGTATTTTCGGGGAAATATTACCTAATTAGAAGTAGATTATCATAGAAAACGGAAATTTGTATCACAAAAATAAATATCTACTTTCCGAAAGTTGGTTAGATAAATCCAAATTTGCCGAAAATATATTATCATAGAAAACGGAAATTTGTATCATAAAAATGGGAAATATCTACTTCGGGAAAGTTATTAGATAACCAAATTGCCGGAAAATAGATTATCATAGAAGCGGAAATTTGTATCATAAAGAATGGGAATGTTTCATTTTGAAAGTTGGTTAGATAACCAACTTTCCCGAAAATAAGATTATCATAGAAAGGCAATTTGTATCATAAAAATGGGAAATATCTACTTCACGGAAAGTTGGTTATCTGGCTCGAAAGTAGATAGATTTTCAATTTTCGGGAAATTAGATTATCGACTTTGGGGAAGTAGATTTCGTATTTTCGTGAAATATTAATTAATTTTGGGAAGTAGATTATCATAGAAAACGGAAATTTGTATCACAAAAAATGGGAAATATCTACTTTCCGGGAAAGTTGGTTAGATAAACCAAATTTGCCGAATAGATTATCATAGAAAACGGGAAATTTGTATCATAAAAATGGGAAATATCCATTTCCGGGAAAGTTGTTAGATAACCAACTTTCCCGAAAATAGATTATCATAGAAAACGAAATTTGTATCATAAAATGGGAATATCTACTTTCCGGGAAAGTTGGTTAGATAAACCAACTTTCCCGAAAATAGATTATCATAGAAAACGGGAAATTTGTATCATAAAAATGGGAAATATCTACTACAAGTTGGTTATCTGGTTTCGAAAAGTAGATAGATTTTCTAATTCTCGGGAAATTAGATTACCGACTTTTGGGAAGTAGATTTTCGTATTTTCGGGGAAATATTACCTAATTTTGGGAAGTAGATTATCAGAAAACGGAAATTTGTATCACAAAAAATGGGAAATATCTATTTTCGGGAAAGTTATAGATAAACCAATTTCCGAAAATAGATTATCATAGAAAACGGAAATTTGTATCATAAAAAATGGGAAATATCTACTTTCCGGGAAAGTTGGTTAGATAAATCAAATTTGCCGAAAATAGATTATCACAGAAAACGGAAATTTGTATCATAAAAATGGAAAATATCTACTTTCCGGGAAAGTTATTAGATAACCAAATTTGAAAAATAGATTATCATAGAAAGCGGGAAATTTGTATCATAAAGAATATCTACTTCCGCGAAAGTTGGTTAGATAACCAACTTCCGAAATAGATTATCATAGAAAACAGGAAATTTGTATCATAAAAATGGGAAATATTTACTTTCCGAAAGTTATAGATAAACCAACTTTCCAAAATAGATTATCATAGAAAACGGGAAATTTGTATCATAAAAAATGGGAAATATCTACTTTCACGGAAAGGGTTATCTGGTTTCCTGAAAAGTAGATAGATTACCGGAAATTAGATTATCGACTTTTGGGGAAGTAGATTCGCATTTTCGGGGAAATATTACCATTTTGCAAGTAGATTATCATAGAAACGGAAATTTGTATCACAAAATGGAAATATCTACTTTCCGGGAAAGTTGTTAGATAAACCAAATTTGCCGAAAATAGATTATCAAAGAAAACGGGAAATTTGTATCATAAAAATGGGAATATACTTTCCGGGAAAGTTGGTTAGATAACCAACTTCCCGAAAATAGATTATCATAGAAAACGGGAAATTTGTATCATAAAAATGGGAAATATCTACTTTCACGGAAAGTTGGTTATCTGCTCGAAAAGTAGATAGATTTTCTAATTTCGAAATTAGATTATCGACCTTTTGGGGAAGTAGATTGTATTTTCGAAATATTACCTAATTTTGGGAAGTAGATTATCACAGAAAACGCGAAATTTGTATCACAAAAAATGGGAAAAATCTACTTCCGAAAGTTGATAGATAACCAAATTTGCCGAAAATAGATTATCATAGAAACGGAAATTTGTATCATAAAAATGGGAAATATCTACTTTCCGGGAAAGTTGTTAGATAACCAACTTTCCTGAAAATAGATTATCATAGAAAATGGGAAATTGTATCATAAAATGGGAATATCTACTTTCCGAAAGTTGGTTGAAAACCAAATTTGCCGAAAATAGATTATCATAGAAAACGGAAATTTTTATCATAAAAATGGAAATATCTACTTTCCGGGAAAGTTGGTTAGATAACCAACTTTCCCCGAAAATAGATTATCAGAAAACGGAAATTTGTATCACAAAAAATGGAAATATCTACTTTCACGGAAAGTTGGTTATCTGGTTTCCCGAAAAGTAGATAGATTTTCTAATTTTCGAAATTAGATTATCGACTCTTGAGGAAGTAGATTTCGTATTGGGGAAATATTACCTAATTTGGGGAAAGAGATTATCATAGAAAACGGAAATTTGTACACAAAAAATGGGAAATATCTACTTTCGAAAGTTGTTAGATAACCAAATTTGCCGAAAATAGATTATCATAGAAAACGGGAAATTTGTATCATAAAAAATGGAAATATCTACTTTCAGAAAGTTGGTTATCTGTTTCCCGAAAAGTAGATAGATTTTCTAATTTTCGAAATTAGATTATCTTTTTGAAGTAGATTTTGTATTTTCGGGAAATATTACCTAATTTTGGAAGTAGATTATCATAGAAAACGGGAAATTTGTATCACAAAAATGGAAATATCTACTTTCCGGGAAAGTATTAGATAACCAAATTTGCCGAAAATAGATTATCATAGAAAACGGGAAATTTGTATCATAAAAAATGGGAAATATCTACTTTCCGAAAGTTGGTTAGATAACCAAATTTGTCGAAAATAGATTATCAAAGAAAACGGGAAATTTGTATCATAAAATATGGAAATATCTACTTTCCGGGAAAGTTGTTAGATAACCAACTTTCCCGAAAATAGATTATCATAGAAAACGGGAAATTTGTAATGGGAAATATCTACTTTCACGGAAACTTGGTTATCTGGTTTCCCGAAAAGTAGATAGATTTGAAGTAGATTGCATTTTCAAAATATTACTCAATTTTGGGGAAGAAATATCATAGAAAACGCGAAATTTGTATCACAAAAATGGGAACATCTACTTTCCGGGAAAGTTATTAGATAACCAATTTGCCGAAAATAGATTATCATAGAAAACGGAAATTTGTAACACAAAAATGGGAATATCTATTTTTCCGGGAAAGTTATTAGATAACCAACTTCTCCCGGAAAATAGATTATCATAGAAAATGGGAAATTTGTATCATAAAAATGGGAAATATCTACTTTCCGTGGAAAAGTTGGTTAGATAAACCAAATCTGCCGAAAATAGATTATCATATAGAAAACGGAAATTTAATATAAAAATGGGAATAGGCTCACTTTCCGGGAAAGTTATTGGTTAGATAACCAACTTTCCCGGAAAACAGATTATCATAGAAAACGGGAAATTTGTATCATAAAAAAATGGGAAAAATATCTACTTTCACGGAAAAGTTATTATTCTGTTTCCCGAAAGTAGAGGAGATTTTCTAATTTCGGGAAATTAGGATTACTGACTTTTTTGAGGAAGCAGATTTTCGTATTTTCGGGGAAATATTAACACCTTTAAAGATTATCATAGAAAACGGGAATTTGTATCACAAAAAATGGGGAAATATCTACTTTTCGAAAGTTGAGTTAGATAAATCAAATTTACGAAAATAGATTATCATAGAAAACGAAAATTTGTATCATAAAAAATGGGAAATATCTACTTTCGTGGAAAGTTTGTTATCTGGTTTCCCGAAAAGTAGATAGATTTTCTAATTTTCGGGAAATTAGATTTATTAATTTTTGGGGAAAGTAGATTTTTTCGGCTTTCGTGGAAATATTAACAATTTTGGGAAGCAGATTATCGCAGAAAACGCAGGGAAATTTGTATCACAAAAAATGGGAAATATCTACTTTCCGGGAAAGTTGTTAGATAAACCAAATTTGCCGAAAATAGATTATCATAGAAAAACGGGAAATTTGTACGGTAAAAAATGGGTGCTATCTACTTTCTGGAAAGTTGGGTTAGATAACCAAATTGCTGCAATAGATTATCATAGAAAGCGGGGAAATTTGTATCAGAAGAATGGGAATAGCCTGATTTTTCCGCGAAAGTTAAGTAGATAACCAACTTCCCGAAAATAGATTATCACAGAAAACGGGCAATTTGTATCATAAAAAATGGGGAAATATCTACTTTCACGGAAAGATGGTTATCTGGTTTCCGAAAGTAGATAGATTTTCTAATTCTCGTAGCACCTAGATTACTGACTTTTTGGGGAAGCAGATTTTCGTATTTTCGTAAAAGATACTTAATTTTGGGAAGTAGATTACGCAGAAAACGGGAAATTTGTATCACAAAAATGGGAAATATCTACTTTCCCCGAAAGTTGTTTAGATAACCAACTTTCCGAAAATAGATTATCAGAGAAAACGGGAAATTGCATTTAAGTAAAATGGGAAATATCTACTTTCCCGGGAAAGTTGGTTAGATAACCAACTTTCCGGAAAATAGATTATCATAGAAAACGTGAAATTTGTATCATAAAAATGGGAAATATCTACTTCACGAAAGTTGGTTATCTGGTTTCTAGTAGATAGATTTTCTAATTTTTGGAAATTAGATTATTGATTTTTTTGGGGGAAGCAGATTGTATTTTTTGGGAAATATTACCTAATTTTGGGAAGTAGATTATCATAGAAACCGAAATTTGTATCACAAAAAATGGGAAATATCTACTTTCCGGGAAAAATGGTTAGATAACCAAATTTGCCGGAAAATAGATTATCATAGAAAAACGGGGAAATTTGTATCATAAAAATGGGAAATATCTACTTTCCGGGAAAGTTGAAAAGTTAGATAAATCCAAATTCGTTGGAAAATAGATTATCAGTAGAAAGCGGAAAATTTGTACTTACAAAGAATGGGAAATATCTACTTTCCGCGTGAAAGTTGGAGTATAAAATCCAACTTTCCGCGAAATAGCTTATCATAGAAAACGAAATTTGTATCATAAAAATGGAAATATTCATTTTCCGCGAAAGTTGGTTAGATAACCAACTTTCCCGAAAATAGATTATCATAGAAAACGGGAAATTTATATCATAAAAATGGTAAATATTCCATTTTCCGGAAAGTTGAGTTAGATAACCAACTTTCCGCGAAAATAGATTGTGAAACGGGAAATTTTATCATAAAAAATGGGAAATATCTACTAGGAAAGTTGGTTATCTGGTTTCCGAAAAGTAGATAGATTTTCTTAATTTCGGGAAATTAGATTATCGACTTTTGGGGAAGTAGATTTTCGTATTTTCGGGGAAATATTACTAATTTTGGGGGAAGTAGATTATCATAGAAAAGCCCGGAAATTTGTATCACAAAAATGGGAAATATCTACTTTCCGAAACGTTATTAGATAACCAAATTGCCGAAGAGATTATCATAGAAAATGGGAAATTTGTATCATAAAAATGGGAAATATCTACTTTCTTCGGGGAAAGTTGGTTAGATAACCAATTTTGCTGAAAATAGATTATCATAGAAAGCGGGAAATTTGTATCATAAAGAATGGAATAAGTTTGTTTCCGCGAAAAGTTGGTTAGATAACCAACTTTCCCGGAAAATAGATTATCATAGAAAACGGGCAATTTGTATCATAAAAAAATGGAACTATCTACTTTCACGGAAAGTTGGTTATCTGGTTTCGAAAAGTAGATAGATTTTCTAATTTTCGGGAAATTAGATTATCGACTTTTTGGGGAAGTTAGATTTTTTTGCATTTTCGTGAAATATTACCTAATTTTTGGGAAGTAGATTATCATAGAAAACGGGAAAATTTGTATCACAAAATGGGAAATATCTACTTTCTGGGAAGTATAGATGGAATCCAAATTTGCTGGAAAAGATTATCATAGAAAAACGGGAAATTTGTATCATAAAAAATGAAATAGGTTTGATTTCCGAAACAGTTAGATAACCGTCTCTTTCCCGAAAATAGATTATCAGAAAACGGGAAATTTGTATCATAAAAAATGGGGAGTCTACTTTCCGGGAAAGTTGTTAGATAAACCAAATCCTTTCCTGAAAATAGATTATCATAGAAAAACGGAAATTGTATACTATAAAAAATGGAAGCATCTACTTTTCACGGAAAGTTGTTGATTCGCTCTCGAAAAGTAGATAGATTTTTCTAATTTTCGGAAATTAGATTACCGACTTTTTGGGGAAGAGGATTTTCGTATTTTCGAGAAATATTACCTAATTTTGGGAAGTAGATTATCATAGAAACGGGAAATTTGTATCACAAAAATGGGAACATCTACTTTTTCGTAAGTTGGCTAGATAACCAAATTTGCCGAAAATAGATTATCATAGAAAACGGGAAATTTGTATCATAAAAAATGGGAAAATATTCACTTTCCGGGAAAGTTGGTTAGAGATAACCAAATTTGCCGAAAATAGATTATCATAGAAAAACGGAAATTTGTATCATAAAAAATGGAATATCTACGCATGGAAAGTTGGTTATTCTGTTTCAGTGCAGATATTTTCAATTTTCGGGAAATTAGATTACCGACTTTTGGGGAAGTAGATTTTGTATTTTCGGGGAAATATTACCTAATTTTTGGGGAAGCAGGGAGCCATCATAGAAAAACGGAATTTGTATTTGCCAAAATGGGAAATATCTACTTTTTTCGGGAAAGTTATTAGATAAATCAAATTTGCCGTAGATTATCATAGAAAACGGAAATTTAGAACATAAAAAATGGGGAAATATCTACTTCTTCCGGAAAGTTGGTTAGATAAAACCAATTTGCCGAAAATAGATTACTATAGAAAACGGGAAATTTGTATCATAAAAATGGGAAATATCTACTCTTCCGGGAAAGTTGAGTTATGATAAACCAAATCGTCGAAAATAGATTATCAGTAGAAAGGGAAATTTGTACTATAAAGAATGGTAATGTCTACTTTCCAGTGAAAAGAAGTTAGATAACCGTTCTCTGAAAATAGATTATCATAGGAAAGTTTGTAAATGATCATAAAAAATGGGAATATCTACTTTCCGGAAAGTTGAGTTAGATAACCAACTTCCCGAAAATAGATTATCATAGAAAATCAAATTTGTATCATAAAAAGTCGGAAATATCTACTACGGAAAGTTGGTTATTCATTTCCCGAAAAGTAGATAGATTTTCTAATTTTTCGGGAAATTAGATTATCGACTTTTGGGGGAAGTAGATTTTCGTATTTTCGGGGAAATATATTACCTAATTTTGCAAGTAGATTATCAGAAAAACGGGAAATTTGTATCACAAAAATGGGAAATATCTACTTTCCGGAAAGTATAGATAAATCAATGCCGAAAATAGATTATCAAAGAAAACGGGAAATTTGTATCATAAAATAAATATTTACTTTCCGAAAGTTATTGTTAGATAAACTAACTTTCCTGAAAATAGATATCATAGAAAACGGAAATTTAGACTACAAAAAATGGGAAATATCTACTACGGAAAGTTGGTTATCTGCTCTCGAAAAGTAGATAGATTTTCTAATTTTCGAAACAGATTGACTTTGGGGGAAGTAGATTTTCGTATTTCTTTTCAGAAAATATTACCCAATTTTGGGAAGCAGATTATCACAGAAAACGCGAAATTTGCATCACAAAAATGGAAAAATCTACTTTCCGGAAAGTTAAAGTTAGATAAACCAAATTGCCGGTGCATGATTATCGGCAGAAAACGGGGAAAATTTGTATCATAAAAATGGAAGATTTACTTCTCCGGGAAAGTTGAAAGTTAGATAAATCAACTTCCCGAAAATAGATTAAGTAGAAAATGGGAAATTTGTACTATAAAAAATGGGAAATATCTACTTTCCGGGAAAGTTGTTGGAGAACCAAATTGGCTGAAACAGATTATCATGGTGAAAAACGGGAAGTTTTTATCATAAAAAATGGAAACATTCACTTTCCGAAAGTTAAGTTAGATAAATCCAACTCTCTCGAAAATAGATTATCATAGAAACGGGAAATTTGTATCATAAAAATGAAAGTATCGCATTTTCACGAAAGCTGGTTATCTGGTTTCCCGAAAGTAGATAGATTTTCAATTT
>NW_024734300.1:0-33306 GCF_018991925.1 Homarus americanus | reverse complement strand
TTGAAGGAAACAGAAGTTAGTATACTTGGTGAACTATAGCCGAGCAATACAACGAATACACACCCAACATATCAACAGCTTCGGTAAAAGACTCCAAAACTAGAAGTATACTGTATTGTGGATAATGAAGGTTGCCTCTAGCTTGGTTGGCTCCTTGTACACCAAATGGCTACATATTTAGGTAGGAAATTTGGGGAAAGTTATTTGCGTTTTCTTTATTCGATGATTCAAATTTCAGACCGCATCCAACTTTCTGGGTAAAATATCTTTTTTTTCTTTTACAAAAGCCGCAACAACTCTCATAGACAGACTCATTCCGTCGGATTCTCGAGGGGAAAATTGGAACGAGCGAAAACACATTGAAACTACTGTAATTGATTTCCGGACGCGTCGTAGCCACAAACTCGGCTGACAGCACCAGCTCACAGGGACACAGAAAGGGCTGTTGTGTCATTTTTTGTGTGATTATTACCTATGAAGGCAACGTTCAAATAAAATGCGTCGTCTGTCGCACTGTATAGTTTGATGGGTCGCATGCGGCAAACGGATTACAGGTTGCCCATCATTGCTCGTGTTAACAAAAGGGCGGACGGACGACGGTCAGCACCCCCCCTCCCCCCTCATGATGTGGAACAAAAAGTTGGTGGAATGAAAAAATGATAAAGCAGGAAAGTAATATAAATAAAAGCCTTCCCTAAATATTTTAAAGAAATTCCCATCAAAATGTTTTTCAAGAATTAATGGATGAACAGGTTATGCACATAGACACTGGGAGGGGAGGGACTAATGGTTTAAAAAAGTCCCATGAACTAAAACATTACATTTACCGATACAACAGAGGGATGATCATCTTACATTACAAAACAAGAGGACATTTTTTTTAGCATTTTCAGTCACTGCGCTCTACCCTCCTTCCCTTTCCATTACTCTTCCTTGTCTTTGAGGTTTCTCTGTCTCTTGTCTCACAAATAAAAGTGGAAGGGAATCAACTCATTCTTATTGAAAAAAAAATATACACGAGAGAGAATTAATTTCTTTGAAAAATCATAAGGATATATTCTGTCAGCGATGTTTATTGACTTCTTTATAAGATTTGTCCAAGAGTCAAAATTACTTTATCTCATCACCCGTCAACTGGAGAAGAACAAATACTAAAACAGGTAATGTTTGTAGTAGTGAAGCTTATGTAATTAACATGTTTTTTTTCTTTAAATAAACCCCTGAGCCTATAATCTACCCCGAGGTGGACCGAGTCTGACAACAATAATGAGAGTTAGTGTTTATTATCCCATCTTATATTGTTTCCCTTTAATAAATGCAAGTCCATTATAAAATCTTTTCCAGTATTACAAAACAGTGTTTGTTTTCATGGTTACTTTAGTTTATATATATTTTTTTTCATCGTGTGATAATCGCTGCTGTAGAACTTATAAGAAAGTCTACAAAACGCGCTAGTAAATATTTATCTTGTTGAAGATTCATATAGAAAATACACCAGGTAGTTTAACTGCTCGAGAAGATTTTTACAATGTCATAATCCACAGAACTACAGAGCGATAGAAGCAATCAAACTGAGCAGGAAAAAATCGTCCGCAGCTAATGGTATGTAATTCACACATACACATACATTATTATATTTCCATAAAACTGACAACTGAGCGATAATGCCAATATCCATAACAACACACATTTTATCGCAGCATCAAAATACTGCAACATCTGGCATTTCAATCGAGGCACTGTTAGCACTACCATCACCACCAGCAGTGAGAGAGTCCTTGCAACAACAGCAGTCTACAGTGACAACTATATCAACAACTCTGGCAGCGATAACAACAGTCGTATCTAGAACTCTATTAACAGCAGCTTGATTAAGACGGCAGGGTTAACGTCAGCTCCAGCAGGGTTAACGTTAGCTCCAGCAGGGTTAGTGTCAGCTCCAGTAGGGCTAACGTTAGCTCCAGCAGGGTTAACGTCAGCTCCAGCAGGGTTAACGTCAGCTCCAGCAGGGTTAACGTCAGCTCCAGCAGGGTTAACGTTAGCTCCAGCAGGGTTAGTGTCAGCTCCAGTAGGGCTAACGTTAGCTCCAGCAGGGTTGCCTAACGTTAGCTCCAGCAGGGTTAACGTCAGCTCCAGCAGGGCTAATGTCAGCTCCAGCAGGGTTAGTGTCAGCTCCAGTAGGGCTAACGTTAGCTCCAGCAGGGTTAACGTCAGCTCCAGCAGGGCTAATGTCAGCTCCAGCAGGGCTAATGTCAGCTCCAGCAGGGCCAGCAGGGCTAACGTTAGCTCCAGCAGGGTTAAGCTTCCAGCAGGGTTAAAGCAGGGCTAACGTCAGCTCCAGCAGGGCTAACGTCAGCTCCAGCAGGGTTAACGTCAGCTCCGGCAGGGTTAATGTCAGCTCCGGCAGGGTTAACGTCAGCTCCAGCAGGGCTAACGTTAGCTCCAACAGGGTTAACGTCAGCTCCAGCAGGGCTAACGTCAGCTCCAGCAGGGTTAATGTCAGTTTCACCAGGGTTTCACCAGGGTTAACGTCAGCCCGGCAGGGTTAACAGTCAGCTCCAGCAGGGTTAACGTCAGCTCCGGCAGGGTTAACGTCAGCTCCGGTAGGGTTAACGTCAGCTCCAGCAGGGTTAACGTCAGCTCCAGCAGGGTTAACGTCAGCTCCAGCTGGGTTAACGTCAGCTCCAGCAGGGTTAACGTCAGTTCCAGCAGGGTTAACGTCAGCTCCGGCAGGGTTAACGTCAGCTCCGGCAGGGTTAACGTCAGCTCCAGCAGGGTTAACGTCAGTTCCAGCAGGGTTAACGTCAGCTCAAGCAGGGTTAACGTTAGCTCAAGCAGGGTTAACGTTAGCTCAAGCAGGGTTAACGTTAGCTCAAGCAGGGTTAACGTCAGCTCCAGCAGGGTTAACGTCAGCTCCAGCAGGGTTAACGTCAGCTCAAGCAGGGTTAACGTCAGCTCCGGCAGGGTTAACGTCAGCTCCGGCAGGGTTAACGTCAGCTCCAGCAGGGTTAATGTCAGTTTCACCAGGGTTAACGTCAGCTCAAGCAGGGTTAACGTCAGCTCCGGCAGGGTTAACGTCAGCTCCAGCAGGGTTAACGTCAGCTCCAGCAGGGTTAACGTCAGCTCAAGCAGGGTTAACGTTAGCTCCAGAAAGGATAATGTCGTCTCCAGTAGGGTTAACGTTACCTCCAGCAGGGATAACAGTTGTAAAGACAGCAACAGCAGTTCATAAATGAGCAGCATCATAGTTAAAAGACACAAACAGCAGAAATAGAGCAACAAGTACAGCAGCTCTATGAGTACTGCAGCAAAATCTAGAGCGGTGGCAGTAGTAGTAATGGGGATGGTGATGATGATGGGACAAGCAGTTAAATTTACTTTCCTACCGAAGAAATGTGAGCAGCAGTAAGTCTAACGCACCAACTACCCCGTTTAGTCAGTACCGCACTGCTTTGGAGACAAAAAAATAAAGTCTTATATTTCTTTCCCCTGAGAATATTTACAGCCTAATTTCCTTCAATGAGGAGCATCAGCCATCTGTGTTACGCGCACTATTTCCGATAAACATACGTAGTCAGCGACGGTCATGAAGGAGATCATATCCTAAGACGACTAGATCACGCCAGCATCCCTCAGCATCCTCTGCCCACTGCCCGGCCAACCTCTTGAGCCCCAGCTCAAAATGAACCACATGTTGCAATTCTGCTTCCTAACGCCATTCAGTAATAAAGAGAAAAACAGAAATAGCAAACAGCTGCACCTCGTCCAGCTTGATGCGACTATGAGGAAATATTTATGAAAGTTAATTTGTTTGCTTGAACACTTCCAGCGGCTGATTATTGGCCGCATATTATATACTTTTTACTTGCCATGTTGTAAGTACTGTACATATTCTTGTTTAATTAGCTTACATAACAAATTATTTGCGATGTAAAAAGAATTCCGCTTTGTAAAATCTATAGCACATAAATAAAAGGTGTGTGTGTGTGTGTGTGTGTGTTCACCAGTACCTCCCTCAGTGTGTCACCATGACTTGCCAATTAGTCAACTTGTCAGTAAAAAAATTAACATTTTCAATAGACAATACGATATATTTGGTTTGATACAAAGAATAATTCGACAGGCAAAAACGAACATTTCTCAAAACCAACAGTTACACAAAATAACAACGATGTCTAAAATAATGGAACTCACAAGATAAAAAAATAAAACAATCGTGTATAAATAAATTTCTGGAATAAAAACGAAAATAAACATAGAACATAAATCATCTATGTTATTCTTCATTATCCTATAATTTTCTTGTTGGTATTTGGGGCGCCACTGGTCAAAATCGAGTTTGATTCACAATAATATGAAAACCACCTCTGTATCCCGTGAGGGACTTGGTTACTCAGAATGAAAGTAGCAATACGGTCGAATTTGTTATTAAGAAAACTACCCAGGAGTCACTACGTGCGGGGCTGGCGGTGAGAGCGCCAGAGGTCTCATTTTTTTCTTGCTGGCGCTTCGTCCACTCTGGTAGTAGGCGCATCATTTCTCCTATGATTATCATCTTTATATTTTATCATCGCAACTGTTTATATATCTTAAAAATCATATTTATGTTCTTTAAATTTCAATAGTGGAAAGAATGTAACTATAACACTTCTTTCAACAAGCCAAATACCCCCAACATAAGGACACGCAAATAGGTTTATCCAACGAAAAGTCTTATGGATATAAAATTCATTATCAAATATATTATATAAAGCAAATGAGATGGAACTAACCCAGAGGATGCTACATGTTGCTAATAACACAGACAGACGCCAGCTTGCCATGGAAATTCCTTAGGGAAAAACAAATCAAGGTTTTACGCGTCGTAAGCCTCCCCAGAAGGGAATTAACCGCTGGAAACTTGTTAGTCCTTCGTGCAGCATCCGGCGCTATTCCCACCAGGTTTTATTAAAAAGTTTAACAAACTTCTAAAAGTAAAATTTTCAAAATTTTGACGAAAGACCTAAACACACTGCTTGAATTTTCGGGGAAACTTCTTGGTCTTCTTCGGTCCCTGCTGGAAATATTTGTTATATTTTACCGTTTTAACAAACTTATAGTAATTTTATTTTAAGTTCTGTAACGAATGTTAACTACAAATATTACTTGTGATCAGAAGCTCAAAATATTATAAGTTGGAATGAACTGTCGCCTACTGTACGGCGCTCACAGCCACCCATGTATGATAAAGAGGCTGAAGCCGCCATATAAAAAACCTCGGCGGTAATAACCCCAAGGCCTATTATGGGAGTAAACGTGTAAGGTACAGAGGAACATCACCACAATAATAATTATGTTTAACCATAATGTATTACAGTTCTTATACCCTAACAAAATAGATAAGTATCTATTATATATAAACTGAATATACATATATGATGTATGATAATATCTGTCCTGTGCCACCTGACCCCATCAACTCCGAGTCTCTACCAACTCCATCAGCAGCCGACAAAAATATTTATTTAATGGTGACTCTTAACTACCATACACATATAATTCATTATAGAAACAGTCTTACTGGATGTGGGTCGCAGATAGACGGCTTTATATTTAATTTTAATCAGATTTATTTGAAGTCACACTGTGATCCTCACGATTCGGCCGACATAGCCGTAGCATCTTTACAGCATTTTTTTTTAACTATTCATAAAATTTCCTCTCCCGGTCGGATTATAACTTAAACCTACGTCGAGAATTAATGAAAGTTTCATCGCAAAAAAAACAAACTATTCTCTTGGTTATCTGTCACCGGGGTCAATACACCAGGGGATCATCGTCATATAAGAGAGAAAGTGACTACGACATGTCGCTTCTTTATATTTGTTTCACTTGTCTTCCCCACCTCCAGGGCTACAGATATTCTCTGTATTTATCGACTACGATAACTCAGCTGACCGCAAATCTAAAGTACAGTTGCGGAAAAGTGTTCCTACACTCCCTGTGGTAACCCGTGTCTCCAAACAGCCAACCTAAATGACCTATATGACCTATATAGCAAACTTATCCACCAATCACGTCCTTCGTTAAACGACCAATACCTATTCATTCACTCATAAATAGTGATACTACTACTGCGACGCTGCCGTTTGGACACACGGGTTACCACAAGGAGTGTAGAATACATTTCCGTAACTGTACAAATCACCCAAAAGTTCCCTATGGTGAGAGTTATTACACACGGCGTCTTTACAAAATGAATAGTTTGTATATATTTGACACCATCACGTCGTCTCATGGCTCGTGTGTACAGAAGCGCTATAGTGTCTAGATCAGTTCTTGTATTCACTCATAAGAGGTACATAAATAGACAGCCAATCGTTATCTTATATCCTTCCTAAACAACTGTGAGCATAACAACAGGTACATTTGTTTCACTCCCGAAATACACCACTGATATATGGTACAGTACAGACAGACACAGATTTATGATGTAACACCTCCAGAGGCCTTATCATTCCAGGTACAGTAACCCCTTTTAAACTAACCTTACCATTGGAAACTCCAGCGGCTATCACCCCTTGGTAACTAAAGGCCAACAAAGCTGCTACCAAAAGAAAACCAATACTGTACCTGGTTATTAACGCGATAGAAATTTTCCGAGACAGTTCTTAACTAACTTTCACTTTCTAATTGAAGTGACTTTCTTAACATGATTACAGTACTTCCAAGACTTACTGTATTTCAATTTTCCATTCAACCTGGCCCTTACTTGTTTTGCTTTTTACTCCTAATGCTATTTTACTTTACGCTGCGATTATTTAACGCTTTCCTTCCCGTTTCCTTGCTCCCAATAATGCTCTTGGCTACCTTGTTTTTTGGACCACCAACGCTGTAAGACGAGACACACTCCTGATTCTCCCGGTAGAAAACCTGATGAAAATGCTCCGGAGAATAAGAATTTGTGGGAGTTTCCTGTAACCATTTGGCAGCGGGTGCGGGTGGCTAGGGCCAGACCCCGCGGCGCCTGCGGCGCCTCACGCTAATTCACCCGCGACAACTGCTCTCCCCAACGTATTCAACAAACTCCTAATTTCTAGAGAATCTAGACTCATGGCTACGTTTTCTTCTCTTTTGGAGGGCTGAAGGGAGAATGATAAGAAGGGGATCCTCATATATAGGTCACACATAAACGACAGTAAACATCATACTCGAATTATGTATCGAATATAACTGAAGCCACTCAAAGTACAAGAGTCGACCAACTTACCCTAACATGAGGTACAAGAGCATAGGGTTTGAAAACGGATGAATGAAAAGTGTGAGCGAAACTTATAATTCAACCGTTTAGATGAGTCGATCAAATCTTGGTATATAATTCATCGGTTACACCGCGACATATGAGAGGTCATATTAGAGGCTCATTATTGGCATTCTAATGTCTATGTAACCTCTGAGTGTGTGTGTGTGTGTGTGAGTGTGTGTGTGTGTGTGTGTGTGTGTGTGTGTGTAAAATAGTTTATAGCGTTCCCTGTGTAAAAAAAATATCATTAGCATGTAAACTTTAAACACCTGAACTAACACACGTACATAAATCCTCGTGTTTTAGGGCCATATATCTCCAACACCAGAACAGACACTATTTAGGCGTCTTACTTACACAAACACAATCAGGTTCGAAAAGCAGCATCGTAAGAACTTCAACTCCCTTACCTACTAAAGGGTAATGGTGTACTTAAGTGTTTACGATGATACTTCAGTTCTAGTAATTAGTGGTGAAAGTTTCTGCTAGCCAGTGTCTCCCCTCCCGACACTGATTACCTCTGCGACACTCAAAGACTCACAAGACAAACGTTTCCCGACTTTTTCCTGAGAGAGAAGATGAGGCATGAGAGGGAGGCGAGGACGGCGACTCTCGCGGGGACCAGTGTGATAAATATCCCTACAACCAGCTATTGTCGTTTATTTTATCGACTGGACTTAAAAGGTATGTTCATGTTGATAATAAACAACATTGTGTAAATTCCTGTGTATACCGAGAGAGATATCACAATTAGCTTCATCTGCATCTAATATTGAACTGACTGACTGACTGACTAGCAAACAAATTTCTGCTGTCATTGTCGCCAAGCCCCACCATTCAGGGCACTCTAGCGAAATTGAAGGCTAATCTTCAGTTATCCTTGTCATAATAAAATCGATTTCATTCGCAAATATAATTTTTGTGACAACCGTATCAATTTCAACTATAATTTACAAGCGTATTTTAGTTAATTAATTGTGTTTCACATTAATGAGAATTGCAAATTAAGTTGTTATATAATAATGATGATGAATATATATATATATATATATATATATATATATATATATATATATATATATATATATATATATATATATATATATATATATATATATATATATATATATATATATATATATATATATATATTTCTTGCGCTCCTTAGTTTCGTAGGCTTTAGGCATAGTGCCTAGTATGCCTTGGTCATAATGTGGCTCTAAAAACACTACTGGACACACAAATACCCCCTCACACACAGTGATTTTTGGGTAGGAGTAAGAGAGAGAAGAGACCAGCCTGGGTCGTTGACCACAAGATCCCTAGATCGCGCTTGACCTTTCTCTCACTCTCTCTACCTTTTATAAAGCGTTTTATCAAATACTAAAATAAATTTTTAAATATAGTTTAAGGTGTATAGTTTGTGTAATAGTTTTCCTTTAGATATAGTATTAACAGAAGGCCACTGATGCCACATAACCTCTTATTAACTTGTTATGGAAATATAAGCTGAATAACTACAATAAAATACATTAACATGGCGCAATTAATGTTCAAGTATATTATAATAGAAATATTTACTGTGAAAATACTGTATGTTTGGAGTATTGTACTAATGATTGCTAAATCAAGTGTATGTATATATATATATATATATATATATATATATATATATATATATATATATATATATATATATATATATATATATATATATATATTGTCACGTGCCTGTGGCGCTTGAGATCTCGCATAGCTTGAGGCATCTGTTCACGCTTCCATTTCACACAAGCTACTAATAATTTGTTAATTGTACTTATTATATTATTATTGTTCTTAGTTACTTAGGTTGATTGTATATTTATGTATGTAATTTATATGCATCATTGTCTTACTCTGTTAAGTCAACTCAAGAGTAATGTTAATTAATTATATAAAATATCTAGCAAATGTCTGGACCACGTGAGACGCGCTGCTCGGCGTGCCCACGCTCCCCAGTAGCGAAAATCCGTGGCATAGGTTAGACGTGTCTATTCGTTCTCTAGCTTTGACCTTTGTCTAGTGCTTTATCAAGTCTTCTGCAATGCCCTAGGGGTATCAGGTATTAGTGACACGTTTAGTTAGGCCTAGGAAGGGATCCTGGTGGTAAGGTATCTCCTGTTTGGTAGGGATAATCATTTTGTATTGATTGTTGTATATATATATTTCGTATGTCTTGTGTAATATAGTAATGTTAAGTAATATTTGTTTGGTCAAACACCTTACAGTATAGTTTCGCCCTTCCGGCATCACTCTTATTTTATTATACAATTACTTATTCACTTAAATTCATGTTTGCTAATCATTACTCCCTTTAAAACATAAATTGAATTAATTAATTATCTTCCCTTTTGTAATTCACTTATTTCAACTGTTCTTACTTTTTCAAGTACATTTAGTTGAGTAGGTATTTGGTGGAGATAATTATTGCCGTGTTCCCTATTTGTACCTTTATTTGTTAATAACTTGGGGTAGGATTCACTCCCCAAGTATAAAGGATATTGGGATCGCGACAAGTGGGGGCCTGTCCGGGAGCTAACCACCATTGTTGCGTCATATCAAGTGTTGTTACTCGCCAGGTGTTGTTTCATCGCTAAGTATTTTTGGATGCAAGTTGCTGTGTTCACAGTGTTCATTTATATTGCTCCTGTTATTGCTTAAGCTACTGGTGAGTTAACCCTTATCTTGTGTACCAGGTGTTTGGTTAATCCCTTGCTGTGTTTCACAGTTTATTGCATTTTGACATTATTAATTAGCTAGCTAGTTAGCTTAGCTGCCACGGTTATTTTTTTTTCGCTACTCGATTTTGAATTCAACATGTTTGACCTGGAAAGCTTTTTGGCTTCACCTTCAGCCGAAGTACTGAAGGGGCTTACTAAGGCAGAGTGGCAATCCCTCGCTGCTTATTATGAAGTAGAAGGCCGCTCTTCCATGAATAAGTCTAGTTTAGAAGAGGCTGTCCTCAACTACCTTATTGACAATGAAATCATAGCCCAACCGTCGGGAAATTCAGAGGAAATTGTTACACCAAGTAATTTGGCCTTACAAGTTGAACTCAAAAGACTCGAGGTGGAGCTGGAAACTCTCAAACAACGAGGTTTGGCTCAAGGTAGTAATACTTCAACATTCAGTGTAGACAAATGTCTCAACAGTGTTCCTAAATTTAATGAGGAAGAACCAGACAAATTCTTCTCTCTTTTTGAGAAAATTGCCCGACTTAACAAGTGGCCTGGTTCTCAATGGTCTCAACTTATTTATAGATCTTTCACTGGTAAGGCATTAGATGTGTTTTCTGCCCTCTCTGAGGATCAATGTCGAGACTATGCCCTTGTTAAGTCCGCGGTTTTGAGCGCGTATAAACTTGTTCCTGAAGCCTACCGGCAACAGTTCCGTAACTGCCGGAAGACTGACAAACAAACATTTGTGGAGTTCTTCAGGCAGAAACAGGTTCTTTGTCGGAGGTGGATTGAAAGTGAGTCTGCCCATGTAGAACATGACAAGCTTGTTGAACTAATCCTGCTAGAGGAGGTTAGAAAGTGTATCCCAGGCGACATTCGAGCACACTTGGATCAGAGAGGTATCTGTACTCTGGCTGATGCTGGTCCAGTGGCTGACCTTTATTCCTTAACTAATAGAAATGTAAATTCCAGGTCTTATGCTCCCATGTCCCAGTCCTTCACTTCCTTCAAGCGGCCCACACCAACCTCTACATCGGGGTCCCTGCCTCTTGTCATACCGACCCGACCCTCAGGTTCTGCATCATCTACCCCGGGTGAGCCCATGGTCCATGGGACAGGTGGATCCACTCCTACTGGTGAGAGAAACTCTAATTGTAGGTACTGTAAGAAGCCAGGACATGTCATCAGCGACTGTCTCAAGTTAAAGAAAAGAAATTCCTCTCACCATGGATCCCCCACTCTTTTGGTCAGGGTGGCCGAGCAATCGGAGAAATTATTGGAGCCCTGTGTCACTGCCCTCAGTCAGACTGTTGCCCTGAATGCTTCCCCCTCTTCTATGATATCAACCTTTGAACCATTTTGTTCTCCTGGTTCCTTAGCTTTGGATCAATTCAGTCAACCCATTTCTGTTAAACTCTTGAGAGAGACAGGCTCAGCTTTATCTCTTGTTACTAAAGAAGCTGCTCCATTCCTGGATTCATGCTATACTGGTAGCTGGGTGCTTGTGAACGGTTTGACCGGTGGGTCGCGTATTCCCCTTTGTCAAGTGTACCTGCGGTCATCCATAAAGTCAGGTTATGTCACGTTAGGAGTAGTAGATAGCTTACCTGTAGAAGGGGTCTCTCTATTGATAGGAAATGACCTCGTTGGCGACATGATGTTCCCTAATGTTGTGATCTCATCTTGTCCCACTGCCGAGAATAATACTGTGCAGTTAGAAGTAGACTTTCCAGGGTTGTTCCCTGCGTGTGCTGTGACCCGTAGCATGAGCCGCAGTACAGAAGTAGAAGAGACTAGTGAAGTTGATGAAGTTTCCCTCCAGGACTGTGAGAAGTCCGAGGATAATCTTGTTCAGCCGGACCATACTGATCTTGGTCTCAGTGAATTTTTTGAGGATTCCCCACAATCAGATAACCTCCAGAGTAGTTCCGATGGAGATAGGAACCCAGATGTCACTAGTTTTGGTTCCTCTCCCATCACTAGGAGTAAGTTTATTGAGCTACAAGCAGGGGATCCTGAGCTAGTAGGTTTTCTCAATAGGTCAGTCACTGAGACAGAAGCTGAGCAAGAATCAAATTGCTACTACACTAGGTCTGGTGTATTAATGCGGAAGTTCCGTCCCTCCAATTCTCCTGCCAATCACCCTTGGTTAGTTCATCATCAAGTTGTTATTCCCAAACCTTTGCGGCAGGACATACTTAGTATCGCTCATGATGGGGTGGGTGGTCATTTAGGAGTTAGGAAGACTTATGCAAAAATTTTATCCCAGTTCTTTTGGCCTAGGATGAAGAAAGACGTCAGCTCTTACTGTCGCACTTGCCATGATTGTCAGGTGGCGGGGAAACCGAACCCCAGTGTTAAACCGTTCCCTCTGCAGCCTATCCCAGTCATTGAAGAGCCCTTTAGTAAGGTGGTCATAGATTGTGTCGGTCCCTTACCTAAGACCCCTCGTGGTCATCAGTTCTTGCTAACCATTATTGATTGTGCAACCCGTTATCCTGAAGCCATTCCCTTGCGCCGCATCACAGCGAAGAATGTTATCAAAGCCTTAACCCACTTCTTCACTCAAGTAGGCCTTCCTACAGTGGTGCAATCAGATCAGGGTTCCAATTTTACTTCCCGGTTGTTTAATCAGGTAATGCAAACCCTGGGAGTCCGGCAGTTGAGGTCTTCGGCCTATCACCCTCAGTCACAGGGGGTGGTAGAGAGGTTTCACCAGACACTAAAACTCATGTTGCGCACCTTCTGTCTGGAGACTGGGAAGGATTGGGACGAGGGAGTTGACCTGCTTTTGTTTGCTGTTCGGGACAGTAAACAAGAGTCGCTAGGATTCTCGCCCTTCCAGCTCGTCTATGGACATGAGGCACGAGGGCCTCTTA
Organism: Homarus americanus; assembly: GCF_018991925.1. Lineage (NCBI taxonomy): Eukaryota > Metazoa > Arthropoda > Malacostraca > Decapoda > Nephropidae > Homarus > Homarus americanus. The sequence continues at coordinate 20,428 of NW_024734300.1, read as the reverse complement.
AGGTGTTAAAAGAGTGTTGGTTGAGTGATCAGAGCGCGACGCCCTTAGCTTCATATGTGGTCCAATTCAAGGAGAAGTTGCGTCTGGCTGTAGAACTTGCCCAGTCCAACTTAAGGTGTGCTCAGGTGAAAATGAAACTGCATTTTGATAAGGCCCATAAGGCAAAACCTAGAGAATTCCAAGTCGGGGAGCAGGTGTTGGCCTTCCTGCCCTTACATGATCACCCTTTTAAATCCAAATACAGTGGTCCATATGAAGTACTAGAAAAACAGGGGTCCGTGAATTATGTGATTAGCACCCCTGAACGGCGTAAGAAAAAACGCCTTATCCATGTCAATCTTTTAAAGTCATATCATGTTCGTAACGAAACCCTGGGAAAAGCAGTTGCTTGTGTTGATCAATCCTTGCCAAATTGTATCATTGTGCCAGAGTGTAAGGGTGATAAAGATCAGTGTTTTTCTGAAATAATGAATGGGTCTAGTGTAAAAGTGGAAAACTCTACTATCTTGGAGGACCCCAGTGCTAAGTTGTGCCATCTCTCTAGTGACCAAGCCAATAATATAAAGTCTCTATTACAGGAGTATCTTATTATAGTTGGTGATTACCCACTCTCTTGTTCAGTGCTGGAGCATGACGTTGAGACCAGGGGAGCCAAGCCAATCCGACAGCGTCCCTACCGTCTTAATGCCTTCAAGCGGGAGTGTGTGCGAGCCGAGGTACAGCGTCTTCAAGAGCTAGGCCTCGTCGAACCCAGCATCAGTCCATGGGCATCCCCTGTTGTTCTAGTTCCAAAGCCGAATGGGTCAATGCGGCTGTGTGTGGATTACCGCAAGGTGAATGCCGTCACTGAACCCGATGGTTATCCCTTGCCACGCATCGACGATGTGATCGACGATCTTGGACAGGCAAGGTACGTGACCAAATTGGATCTCCTCCAGGGCTACTACCAGATAAGACTGACTGAACGCTCCAGGGCCATCTCTGCTTTTGTCACTCCTGAGGGGTTGTACCAATTCACAGTCCTTCCGTTTGGTATGCGGAACGCCCCTGCAACCTTTCAACGCCTCATGAATTTCATCACGTCTGGTCTGGAAGGTGTCCGCTGTTACCTAGACGACCTCATCGTCTTCAGCAGTTCCTGGGAAGATCACATGAGTCGTCTACAAGCCCTCTTCTCCGTACTGGCTGCAAGCAAGCTGACGGTGAACCTCGTCAAAAGTGAGTTCGGCCATGCCCACGTCACTTTCTTGGGGCATGTGGTCGGACAAGGGGAAGTCCAGCCTATAGCAGCCAAAATTGAGGCAATTCAACAGTATCCAGTGCCAGGCGATAAGAAGAGTGTGATGAGGTTGCTGGGTATGGCGGGGTACTACCGCCGTTTTTGTCCAAACTTCTCCTCCGTTGCCTCTCCCATGACTGACCTGCTGAGTGGCAAGAAAACCTTCAAGTGGACTACGGCTTGCCAGGAATCTTTTGAGAATCTTAAATTCCTGCTGGCAAATGCTCCTGTACTACTTGCACCTGACCTCCAGAAACAGTTCACTCTCCATGTCGACGCCAGTGAAATTGGCGCCGGTGCTGTGCTTCTGCAAGAGGGTGAGAGTGATCACGTGCTTCATCCGCTGTGCTATTTTTCTAGAAAATTTAATAAATATCAAAGAAACTATGCCACCATTGAAAAGGAGGCTTTATCACTGATCATGGCACTAGAAAACTTCAAAGTATATATTGGCAGCACTGCTTATCCCATTCAAGTGTTCACTGATCATAACCCACTTACTTTTGTTGACAAGATGAAACATACCAACCAAAGACTTTTGAGGTGGGCTCTATCACTTCAGCCCTATAACTTGAACATTTCCCATATCCGCGGAAAAGAGAACGTGTTGGCTGATGCACTTTCTCGAGTCTGATTATTTAGTAACTATGTCCATATGCAAATTAATTTTTTGTTTTATTGTCATTGAGTACCTTGTGTTTATATTATGAATTATTTTGCTTCATATTGATTTAAACCAATTGTGTTAGTTATTACTTTCACTGTGTAGCTGTATATCCATTTTCGCTTCCAGTTAGTTGTAAGCTCACTTTTTTGGGGGAGGTGTCACGTGCCTGTGGCGCTTGAGATCTCGCATAGCTTGAGGCATCTGTTCACGCTTCCATTTCACACAAGCTACTAATAATTTGTTAATTGTACTTATTATATTATTATTGTTCTTAGTTACTTAGGTTGATTGTATATTTATGTATGTAATTTATATGCATCATTGTCTTACTCTGTTAAGTCAACTCAAGAGTAATGTTAATTAATTATATAAAATATCTAGCAAATGTCTGGACCACATGAGACGCGCTGCTCGGCGTGCCCACGCTCCCCAGTAGCGAAAATCCGTGGCATAGGTTAGACGTGTCTATTCGTTCTCTAGCCTTGACCTTTGTCTAGTGCTTTATCAAGTCTTCTGCAATGCCCTAGGGGTATCAGGTATTAGTGACACGTTTAGTTAGGCCTAGGAAGGGATCCTGGTGGTAAGGTATCTCCTGTTTGGTAGGGATAATCATTTTGTATTGATTGTTGTATATATATATTTCGTATGTCTTGTGTAATATAGTAATGTTAAGTAATATTTGTTTGGTCTAACACCTTACAGTATAGTTTCGCCCTTCCGGCATCACTCTTATTTTATTATACAATTACTTATTCACTTAAATTCATGTTTGCTAATCATTACTCCCTTTAAAACATAAATTGAATTAATTAATTATCTTCCCTTTTGTAATTCACTTATTTCAACTGTTCTTACTTTTTCAAGTACATTTAGTTGAGTAGGTATTTGGTGGAGATAATTATTGCCGTGTTCCCTATTTGTACCTTTATTTGTTAATAACTTGGGGTAGGATTCACTCCCCAAGTATAAAGGATATTGGGATCGCGACAATATATATATATATATATATATATATATATATATATATATATATATATATATATATATATATATATATATATATATATATATATATATATATATTGTATTTGAAGAAAAACTATTACACAAACTATACACCTTAAAATATATTTAAAAATTTATTTTAGTATTTGATAAAACGCTTTATAAAAGGTAGAGAGAGTGAGAGAAAGGTCAAGCGCGATCTAGGGATCTTGTGGTCAACGACCCAGGCTGGTCTCTTCTCTCTCTTACTCCTACCCAAAAATCACTGTGTGTGAGGGGGTATTTGTGTGTCCAGTAGTGTTTTTAGAGCCACATTATGACCAAGGCATACTAGGCACTATGCCTAAAGTCTACGAAACTAAGGAGCGCAAGAAATCTATTGAAAACTTGGACCAAAAAAGTGATGGAGGTATAGCATAACAAAACTGTGAGGTTCTCAAAAAAATTAATTATTATAAACAATAGTAAAACAAATTATACTGCGCCTATGATACGTAATTGTCTAGCGCCTACGATAATGTTAATTTTGCACTGATAACATACTCTACAGAGATGTATTTACAAGTGAGTAATATGTAGCAGTAAAGAGCGACCTTGCTGTATCTCACTTATGCAGCTAAACAAGGAGAGGTCATTAAGTTTGAAAAATTTTCCTGCCTGAAAGACGTTTTATCGGACACAACAAAAAAGTTGCCGAGGAACTGTACCGGTGGGTGTGTGTTATTTGTTGTTTTACAGAGGTGACTGTCTATTTTATACACACCGATATATATGGTAGTAAGTTACGCGACGTCTACGATTTTGGTTAAGAAATATACTATTTACCCTTTTACAAATAGATTGAAGATAACTTCCCCCTTCATGTTCGCGCGAATAGAGCTTTTAAGCCGCACTTACCGAGAGTAATGATCACATTAATGCAGAGTATTACAGGTGCAAGAGTTCACGCGTTTCCACAGTTGCCAAGATACAAATTTCCTAAAAGAATCAGTCTTCTTACGATCTACTTCCTATGGCCTTCTCGTTCTATCTTTTTCACAGCTTTATAAGTAAATGACACTACCGAGTATAATTTATGCGAAATAATGATAATGTACAATTATCATATTTCTCTAATTATTCTGACTAAAGTGCAAGTAGACCCATAAGGATGACGACCTGCTCAGGGAAGTGAAGATAAACAGGACACAAGTATTAAGCTGACAGTGAGGAGGTTCAGCCATCAATACCCAACACCATCTCTCGCCCCACCACAACCACACAATTCTCATTAAGAGTCAAGCCTGTACTGTACCTGATACATTTCCCTCCTCACATTTCATACATTGTATAGACTTGATCATAAACTCTCTCTCTCTCTCTCTCTCTCTCTCTCTCTCTCTCTCTCACCAATACATAGTTCTCCATTGGTCATAAAATTCAGTCCTGCTCCTCCAGATATACAGCGGTTCCTCCTCCCAACTAACACCTCGTCCTCCTTCCCCTAATGACATCACGTCACTCTAACTCACGAGAAATACCACCACCTTTCTCCCTTATCAGTTAAACTTCATTAATTCCTTACAGATCTCCCAGGCTCTCTCATCTCGGTGCAGACAACACATTTTCAGTCCCTTACGACTTCTACAAACTAACTACACCTTTACAAACCTCGTAATTTAGCTGCAAGGAACAATTTATTCCACAATATCTTAAGGTTATGAAGACTGTCCACATTTTGAGACGTTCGTTTGCAACATAAACATCTCTTTTCAATGGCTTTGGCTGATCTGAGTGTGTGTAGAAATTAGTGAGAAAACAATGAAAATATACTTATTTGTGAAAGCATCTCTCAACAACAGGTAATCGTTGGTGCCAAGAATCTACAACAACATGCGGAATAATTGTGTACATCAGCCACCTTCAGACTCGAACTTGACAATAGCACCACCAGGAGGAATATTCACACCAAATAAATACATCTTAAATTATATTATATTATTCCTCTAAAACACACAATTACACATGGAAACCAGACAGACAGACTTGACTGCTTTATCACACCCACATACGATAACCTCTACCCTATTTAAACAAGCTTTTTTTTTTACAGTACAATCAACAATACACGAGACAGCTTGTACGGTGTGTGTGATGCGTCCCATCACATACACCATACAGAACACACTTGCACTTTCTGACGACAGTAACAACAACTCAATATTTCACTGACGTTGTTGAGTTTCCAATGATGTTTGTGTTTCTGTAGTGGCAGGATGGGAGGCTGCAGTGGCAGGATGGATGTTTGTAGTAGCAGGATGGATGTCTGTAGTGGCAGGATGGATGTCTGTAGTGGTAGTGTGGATGTCTGTAGTAGCAGGATGGATGTCTGTAGTGGCAGTGTGGATGCCTGTAGTGGCAGGATGGATGTCTGTAATGGCAGGACTGATGTTTGTAGTGGCAGTGTGGATGTCTGTAGTGGCAGGATGGATGTTTGTAGTAGCAGGATGGATGTCTGTAGTGGCAGGATGGATGTCTGTAGTGGTAGTGTGGATGTCTGTAGTGGCAGGATGGATGATTGTAGTGGCAGTGTGGATGTCTGTAGTGGCAGGATGGATGTCTGTGGTGGCAGTGTGGATGCCTGTAGTGGCAGGATGGATGTCTGTAGTGGTAGTGTGGATGTCTGTAGTGGCAGGATTGATGTTTGTAGTGGCAGTGTGGATGTCTGTAGTGGCAGGATGGATGTCTGTAGTGTGGATGTCTGTAGTGGCAGGATGGATGTTTGTAATGGCAGTGTGGATGTCTGTAGTGGTAGTGTGGATGTCTGTAGTGGTAGTGTGGATGTCTGTAGTGGCAGTGTGGATGTCTGTAGTGGTAGTGTGGATGTCTGTAGTGGCAGGATGGATGTCTGTAGTGGTGGTGTGGATGTCTGTAGTGGTAGTGTGGATGTCTGTAGTGGTAGTATGGATGTCTGTAGTGGTAGTGTGGATGTCTGTAGTCGTAGTGTGGATGTCTGTAGTGGCAGTGTGGTCTGTAGTGTGGATGTCTGTAGTGGTAGTGTGGATGTCTGTAGTGGTAGTGTGGATGTCTGTAGTGGTAGTGTGGATGTCTGTAGTGGTAGTGTGGATGTCTGTAGTGGTAGTGTGGATGTCTGTAGTGGTAGTGTGGATGTCTGTAGTGGTAGTGTGGATGTCTGTAGTGGCAGTGTGGATGTCTGTAGTGGCAGTGTGGATGTCTGTAGTGGCAGTGTGGATATCTGTAGTGGCAGGATGGATGTCTGTAGTGGTGGTGTGGATGTCTGTAGTGGTGGTGTGGATGTCTGTAGTGGTAGTGTGGATGTCTGTAGTGGTAGTGTGGATGTCTGTAGTGGTAGTGTGGATGTCTGTAGTGGTAGTGTGGATGTCTGTAGTGGTAGTGTGGATGTCTGTAGTGGTGTAGTGTGGATGTCTGTAGTGGTAGTGTGGATGTCTGTAGTGGTAGTGGATGTATGTATGTAGTGGCAGTGTGGATGTCTGTGGTGGTAGTGTGGATGTCTGTGGTGGCAGTGTGGATGTCTGTGGTGGTGGTGTGGATGTCTGTGGTGGCGGGATGGATGTGTCTGTGGTGGTGGTGTGGATGTCTGTGGTGGTAGTGTGGATGTCTGTGGTGGTGGTGTGGATGTATGTGGTGGCAGTGTGGATGTCTGTGGTGGTAGTGTGGATGTCTGTGGTGGTAGTGTGGATGTCTGTGGTGGTGGTGTGGATGTGTGTAGTGGCAGTGTGGATGTCTGTGGTGGTGGTGTGGATGTCTGTGGTGGCAGTGTGGATGTCTGTAGTGGTAGTGTGGATGTCTGTAGTGGCAGGATGGATGTCTGTGGTGGTGGTGTGGATGTCTGTGGTGGTAGTGTGGATGTCTGTAGTGGTAGTATGTGGATGTCTGTGGTGGTGGTGTGGATGTCTGTGGTCGTAGTGTGGATGTCTGTGGTGGCAGTGTGGATGTCTGTGTGGTGTTGGTGTGGATGTCTGTGGTGGTGGTGTGGATGTCTGTGGTGGCAGGATGGATGTCTGTAGTGGTAGTGTGGATGTCTGTAGTGGTAGAAGTGGATGTCTCTGTAGTGGTAGTGTGGATGTGTCTGTGGTGGTAGTGTGGATGTGTCTGTAGTGGTGTGGATGTGTGGTGGTACTGTGGATGTCTGTAGTGGTAGTGTGGATGTCTGTAGTGGTAGTGTGGATGTCTGTAGTGGCAGGATGGGCATCTATAGTATGTTTGTCAGTCTGATGTGTCGACACCCCTGACTTTAACATATACCATAATGTATACACAGGACTGACTGGAAAAATACACATCGAAGATAAACCCGGCAACAGATATAATTTATGTCAGGTAATTCTTTAGTAGTAGTCTAGTAACACTAACTAAGACGAAGAGGTATAAAGACAACCTCCTCCTCCAACAACAATAATAATAATAATAATGCAATCTAACACTGTTTTACAATTCAGATAATACGTGAAAAAGGTCAAAGAACAAATTGAATCAAAATCAGAGAGTAGCAAAACAAATATCTAAAGACGTAACTACACCCCTCCAGTGCGACACAATTAATGAACCATTATATTAAAAAAAAATATACAATAATAAACATGTACTGTAAATGAACCGATAAATATATGAGAGAGAGAGAGAGAGAGAGAGAGAGAGAGAGAGAGTCCGTAAATCAAATTCCAGGGGGCAGGATCTCCAATGGTCGGCCCTAATGGAAACAGAGCTTCCACAGACTACTTTTCAACAAGACTGTGGCTGGAATCTTTCCAGCAGGAGTCGTATAGTCTCCCCTCGCCACCAGGACACATGAATGACACGATGAATAGAGAAACAAATTCTCTTGTTATACACAGGAGTACACAAACATGCATACACACACACAAACGCACACAAAACACAAACTCGCACTGGTAAAAACAGAGCGAACGCAATTAAATGTATTCACAAATCGGGAAAACGTGCGCACAGAAAGTAACTCAAACATATATACACACATTCTTTTATATGTGAAGAGGAAACCCGCTTTGTTTTGTTTTGCTTTTTCTTTCAACGCAGAATTCGTCGACAATTGAGAAACGAGTCAAGTTTCTACATGGTGTCAAGAAAGTTATTCAGAATGATTTAAAAATGTCACATTTCTTATGTTAATATATCTTTGTTTAATGTTAAATATTTTGAGGCTTCTTATTAAGCTTTGGAAACAATAAATTACCTCGTATTATTTCTATTATTGTAATTATTATTAATATTATTATTATTATTATTATCATATTTCTAGTTAATGTTAGTTTTTACAATATTATTATGCTTTATACTTGATGTTGACTTTATTACTATTGTCATTTACATTGACTTTCATGACAAGCGTTCTCAAGAAAAATAATTAGTTTCACAAGTTCACTATTTCATTCGCGCTCTGCAGTACTCAGGGTGCGACCGACTCAATCAGGCATGTGCATATTCCAGGTACTTTTTTCTTAAGATGATGAACAGTAATAACAACCCTCCCTAGCCCACGGTGTTCTTGGTGTATAATCTTTCTTTATTATATATTTCCGTGCAGATAACTTACTATAGTTGTCACCCGGTAATAAAAAATGAGCCCATCGATGGGGTTCATGAAATAGAAAAATTCCATTAGACTTTTATTTAATACTGAATGAAATGGCTAATAATTCAAAGTTCTGTAACTGCAACAGCGTCCATAGACCGAACAAAAATATCTCATATATTTTAAAACACGAAACTAAATAGATTGATAATTGTAAATAATAATTAAAAACAGCGTATAATAATAATAATAATAATAATAATAATAATAATAATAATAATAATAATAATAATAATAATAATAATAATAATAATAATAATAATAATAATAATAACAATAATAATAATTAATAATAATAATAACAATAATAATAATAATAATAATAATAACAATAATATCACTACTATTAATAATAATATTAAGAACAGGTATCTGTGACGTTCCCTGGGAGATATATAGTAGACAAATCACCTGAGGCACCTCCACCCCCCAAACCCCTGCGGATACTCAGACCGCCACATCAGTAACGGAGTAGCAGGGGAAACAAAGCCTGACGCATGTACCTATGGATCCCTTTGAAGCCGATAGCTGCATACAACACCTCACAGAGAGAGACAGCCGCCCGCCCACTTCCGTTCAGGTTTCTACGATGTAACACTGGATCTGTGTATCACTGTAGTACACTATTGCCATTAGCTTACTGATCACTATAGCCAATACTAGCGATCACATTAGGTATTGGCACCTTAACTGGGTCCCAACTCCTCCCACAGCCTGATGACTACTGTAATTTACACTTCTTGCGTAAAATCAATTTGTTTTTACGTTGCAAATAAATGACCTTTACTACAATGGCGCTATTAATAGTACTGGGGGAGTTACAATCTGTCCCAAAATGGTATTTGTGTGTGGATGTGTGTGTGGGGGGAGCTTCACACAACACATCATAGATTGTACTCATTGAAATTTAAACACACACTGTTTTCTCTCGTTCAATGATGTGTAACTTTTTGTGTTTATTGAGAACGGCACCACCAACAGTGCCTCCGCGTATCACTGTGCCTATTTCTGGTGGTCATATTAATGGGTGAGGTCCTCTCCTTCTGGTGGTCACATTAATAGTACCTCTCCTTCTAGTGGTCACAGTGTAAATTTTATCTTCTGGTGGTCACATTAATAGGTACCTCTTCTTCTGAGTGGTCACGATGTGGGGTACCTCTTCTTCTGGTGGTCACATTAATGGGTACGTCTCTTTCTGGTGGTCACATTAATGGGTACGTCTCTTTCTGGTGGTCACATTAATGGGTACGTCTCTTTCTGGTGGTCACGTGTGGGTACCTCTTCTTCACCAGTGGTCACATTAATGGGTACCTCTCCTTCTGGTGGTCAAATTAATGGGTACTTCTCTTTCTGGTGGTCACATTAATGGGTACTTCTTCTGGTGGTCACATTAATGGTTACCTCTCCTTCTGGTGGTCACATTAATGGGTACTTCTTCTGGTGGTCACATTAATGGTTACCTCTCCTTCTGGTGGTCACATTAATGGGTACTTCTCCTTCTGATAGTCATATTAATGGATAAATTCCTTTAAGAATCATATAGTACGAGTACTATTCTGATGACCACGCTACACGAGTACATGGCGAGGCTTACTCTATGTACAAAAATAAATTATCTTACATTGGAAATTAATGCTATCGAATAAACAATGAGCATTGTCTGTCTGCTTATCAGTGTGGTTGTTCGTTCATTACAGCTATCTGCTTGTTAGTGTCGTTGTTCCCTAATCACGGCTATTTCTTTGTTAGTGTGCTTGTTAGCTAACTACGACTATTTGCTTGTTTGTATGGTTGTTCGATAATCACAGCTGTAGTTTTAAAGATAGAGAGCTGATATTTGACATGGCGATGTGCATGTAACCCAGAAGTGTCATGGAGGTGGAATTTTTGAAGGACTGGCCCCAATGGTCGCCTTCATCCCACGAAATAAGACCTCCTCATTAAAACATCTATTTTTTCCACGACGACGGTCTTTAAGATAGAGGCTGAAATTTGGTATGCTTATGTAAGTTACCCTAAGAATGCTCAAGAATATCCATTTAGGAGTTGGCCCCTAACTAAAAGTGGGCATCCCTCCCAGTGTGCGACCACAATTTTTCACATGTAAATCTGATATTCGGTAAGGTCATTTTTTGCTTGCGTATTTAATTTGGCAAAAAGACAAGCACGGGGTATGAGTTGCCTCTCTAATTCTAGGGGGGGGGGGACAACGACTGATACCCCAGTTAGTTAATGATATAAGGGTCTAAACCCCCTGGATATGGTGTCAACCTTTTGAGAACAAATAAGTTACCCCACTGAGTAAGATATCTCGACTCATTGAGTGAGAGGACTTGACCCCTTACTTGTAATTATTTAAACCCTGGCACATAATTTACAAATTATTAAGGTGTATTAAGACACGATCATGCTGAATTTACAAACATTTCAAGTAAGCAGATAACGAGGAATGTAAACTAAATACTTTTTTCAGTTAGTTTATAATGAAAATATACTGAACTGAACAGTTCTTGATTGAAATATGAAAGATAAATGCAACTGATTGCGCCATAGTCCAATAAAATAAAAACATGGTTTGTTTAATAATTTTTCAACAGTCATGTTTTTTTCAACCCTGATCTTAACCGTTTTAAATACAATGACTAGTCCCGTTGAGTAAGCTGACACTGTACTCGGGGATAGTCATCTTACTCAGGAAGTCAAGTCATCGTACTCATGGGGTAAGTCATCGTACTCACGAGGTTAACTCATCGTACTCACGTGGTTAATTCGACGTACTCATGAGGTTAAGTCTCCTTACTCATGAGGTTAAGTCATTGTACTCCTGGGATTAAATCATTGAACTCAGGAAGTTAAGTTATCGTACTCAGGGGGTAAGGTCACCGTACTCTGGAGGTTTGTCATAATACTGTACTCAAGAAGTTAAAGCTTACCCAGTGACCTTGATCCTAATGGGCCCACAGTCCTAATGAACGACACACTGGCCTGACCTCTTCTAATCTAACCCAACTTTTAGGATTGTGACTCCGTCCTAACACACCTCAATCATAATGTTTAAAATGGGTTGGGTTGGGTTGGGTTGGGTTGGGTTGGGTTTGGGGTTGGGTTTGGGTTTGGGTTGGGTTGGGTTGGGTTGGGTTGGGTTTGGGTTTTGGGTTGGGTTTTGGTTGAGTTGGGTTGGGTTGGGTTGGGTTGGGTTGGGTTGGGTTGGGTTGGGTTGGGTTGGGTTGGGTTGGGTTGGGTTGGGTTGGGTTGGGTTGGGTTTGGGGTTGGGTTTGGGTTTGGGTTGGGTTGGGTTGGGTTGGGTTGGGGACTGTAAAGTTTGGGAATAGTCTAGTCTGTAACAGTTCTGATTAATTGAATGATGGGTGACCGTTCAGATGGGTTCTTTCAGTTCCTAGTCTGTCAGTACAACCCATCCAATGAGTAAACGAAGTACATTCCGTCGTCCCATGAGTATAGTTCAATGCCACAGTTATAGCAGCATGAGTACATCCCTTCCCATGAGTAAAGCAGAGTGCGGTAGAAAGTAAAGTTCTTGACATAAGTAAGTCTAGGGACCATGCCATACCCCGGTTATAGCAGCATGAGTACATCCCTCCCTATTGACTGGAGCTTGTACAAAGATAAATACAAACGAAACGAATATGTAAATCCTACCTCACGTAATTAAGGCAATGCTGTTTTAATCCCCAGTGACAGCTTACGCCTATAAACTCTTTTAATCCTACGAACTGCCTTTCTCTTTTGGAAGATAAAATAACAGCACTCGTCATTTCATTTATATACAGGTAAAATATCCTACAACCTCAACTTACCTGGTCATATGAAGCTTTAGAAATAGTATGTCTGTCTTTCTTTCAATCGTAACAAGACTCAATTTTATAAAGGTTGATTAAGAGTGTTGGAATAAAAGATTTCAGATGGTTCACCTTGTACATTAGCTTAGGGACATTTGTACACAGTGATATCTGACCCTCTTATCCTTCTCACAGATATTATCAACCCTGGATATGCACGCACCCCCCCCCCCCCTACTCACTAGCTGACAATATTAGCCCTAAACTGAACCAACCAATGCAAGCACACACACACACGCTATAACAACCCTTTATAAATGGTATATAAAAAAAATAACATACATATCCTTTAAAACACTTTCAAACTGATAATGAAGACCCCCACTACGTCCCAAATCTGTTCACTGTGTACAGAAAGTAAAACAAACAACAACTCACTCGGTACTCAGCTGACAGGTCACGACGGATGACCACACTACCACTCTTTCAGCTGACCACAAACAAACGACTCCAGCTCACACTTACCTGAAAGAAGGGAAAAAACAATATTAGTTTTTCATTCATAAATAAACATTTAGAATATACGGTAAGTTAACTAGACTTTGTGATGTTAAAAATAAAAGGAACGATATATAAGGACAACTGGGGACTCGGAGGATAAACCTACAATCTTCCTGGTTAAAGAAAAACTCAACTTTGTCTCTTTACTTTTATATAATAAGGTCATATTAATAAACAAGTAGGTGTGTAAATAGGTAGGTGTTCAAGGATGAAAGTAAGTAGGCATGCAGGTGTGTAGGTATGCAGGTGTAGGTAAACAGGTGTTATGCAGACAAGTGTGTAAGTAGACAGGCATGGGTGTGGTTGGCTGGGTGAGTGGCATCTTTGTTTTACTAAGTTGATCCCAGCGTCGAGTGTGTCAGTGCCCCTCACACGTGTTAACATCTGCCTCGCCTACATCGCCTCCCCCCTCACACACGCCTCTTAACATCTACTCCACCGTCACCGATTGCCAGCGTATGTATACCACGCTTTGTTTGGCTTTAATACATTGAATGCTACTCCCTAGAAAGCTTTAATACATTGAGTACTACACCCTGACCCTCGTAAATTTTAATAAATTGATCATTACACCCTAGTAAGCTTGGATAAATTGATCATTACACCCTAGTAAACTTGAATCCCAAGTTATCATTGGTACGGGAGCTAGATAAGAACAAGGTGTTTCTTCTGGTGTACAAGACCTAAACGTCCCGGGTAATATATCCTCGGTGGCGCACGTACTATCGTGGACAAAAGTTAGCTCCCTGTAGTGAACCTGAGACACGGGAATGAGTCTCCGAACTGACTTACCCTGATTGTTATCTGGTGCGGGTGTGCTGTCCGGGTCGATACTGCTTCAGTTTGGGAAGGAGCGAACTTTTGTCCACGATAGTACAGTACACATTGTTTATCTAGGCCTTCATGGACATTACATTATGTTTCTTATTAGCATTTTCCATGCAATAGTTTGCTGTCCTAGAGTTTTGTTTGTCGTTTTCAGAGCAGATCATAATGCACGATCCCACTGTAACTCTCACACACAGAACATATTCCTTTGGTTCTCGGTCTTGTAGATGTTTCTTGAATTAGCAACCACAGGGTACTCCTCACCACGACTCTTTCGGTCTAAATACAACCCCACTGAAATGAAGGGAGGTTATTGCAAAACCTGTGAAAGACAGTCCTCCCAACTATCCATTTATATCTGTCAGTGACAGGTACAACAGGTCGTCCTCCATGAGAGCAACTCGTTTTTGTTCACGGTAGTTTTGGGTTCAATTTAAGTGAGAATAAGTTTGTTTCGTCTGTGTACAGTGCTCACGGAGTTTCTCTTATACTTTGTAATGAAGTTCCATTTTTTCATTACAGGTATGATGATTTTATTGTCAGGAAACAATTGATCTTGTTTATTATATGAGCTCTAACCTTGACGAACGTAAATGCCTTGGCCCCACCTTCACGCATACACAGCGTGTTAGCCACGATTTTGAGACCTTCAGTTGCTACTTTGTCGTGTGGTTTAATCAAAGTAAAGATGGTATAAAAAGTGAAAATTGCTAGTGACTTACGGTATTTATAATTAACTTAGCTACAGGTAAAAAAAATCAAGTTATTAAATGATATCAGAAGATACTTTTAATGAGGAAAAGAATAAATAAAAAATATATATATATATTTCTGTTTTTGGAAAATTTAACACAGTTTCATCGGACAGTTCATTGTTGTCAAAAATGACGAGTTCTACCTATTTCATTAGTAATTCATCATTCAGCAGAAGTCAACTACCACCTGCCCACTGAGCCAAAACCCGCAAAACCACATAGACTATGTTTACCAGCAGAGGTCAGAGGTTACCGCCACTGTCAGTCCGTGATCTACTGTACAGTTCTCACGGGTTCGATTCCCGGGCCGGTGGAAGTTGTTTGGACTTACTTCCTAGCCCCCATTAGTCCCTGTTCACCTAGCAGTAAAGTAGGTACCTGGTGTAAGTCGAAAGTTGCGAATTCGTATTCACGGAAAGTTGTTGGAGCTTCCAATAACTTGATGACATAAACGACTGACTCTTCAGGCTTCTACGCCCCTAACTCATGAGACATAAAGGCAAGCATGAACTTAGCATTCTTCCCTGTTGAGCGCTGTAAACGCTTCTGCGCTTCACCTTACACAGTGATGTAGGGGAGTGCCCAAAAACAAAAAAAAAAAAAAAAAAAAAATCCCTACGTCACTTTTTTTAAAGATCAGATGAAACTCTGTAAGGTATGCCCTTGTGTGTATGTGAGAATGCGCCCGTGTGTATGCGCACATATTTTATGTGTACGTCCCTGCTGTAGATCCCCACATCTGAAAAAGAGCCCCATTAAAACAAGAAATATGAGCGCAAGACCCGAAAATTCTCGTTTCCTATTGTCCGAGGAAACTAAAATAGCGACTATGAAGCTGAAATCCGGCTCATAATTTCCCGCGAGTAAGTCGAAAGTTTTATAACAGAATAATACACAAAACTGATTGATAAATTGTTCCTCTAATACCTACCTGCATCTTACACCGTTATTGTACTATATTATTGGAGTGTTACTATATTAAAGAAAGGTATTTTTATCACAGTGAAGTGAGACAGGAGGAAGATATGGTGCAGGAGGGAAAGAGCCTCTCGGTCAGGGACATTAAGCTTAGAGTTTTCTTAAGTCTCTCTGTCACAGGTAAAACGGCCGCTTGGTCCAGGACAACCTAGTGGAATGAGTAATAAACTAAAACATCCTCCTGGACATTTCACAAAGAGTCTGACTATTTTTAGAGTAAATAATGAGACACAAACGACGGCAGTGGCTTACAACAGCGGAAGGGTGGGAGAGGGTGAGTGAGGAGGGTGGGAGAGGGTGAGTGATGAGGGTGGGAGAGGGTGAGTGAGGAGGGTGGGAGAGGGTGAGTGAGGAGGGTGGGAGAGGGTGAGTGATGAGGGTGGGAGAGGGTGAGTGAGGAGGGTGGGAGAGGGTGAGTGAGGAGGGTGGGGAGAGGGGTGAGTGATGAGGGTGGGAGAGGGTGAGTGATGAGGGTGGGAGAGGGTGAGTGATGAGAGTGGGAGAGGGTGAGTAATGAGGGTAATAATAAATAATAATAATAATTAACGGTTTATTGAAAGAGCTTGGCAGCCAGAAGGCTGAAAATATACAGTTACATATTTGGGGAATGGGTTTCGAATTACAAATAATATACAAGTAACATAAGTGACACAAATAAGACGTATAATAACTAGATGGGGAAAAGTTCAAACTACAGTTCATTTCAACATAGTGACAATGCAAGGAGTAGTGTTTACTGGGAGTGAATACACTGGTTTATTACAAGTTATTGATAATTTTTACAATGGTTGGGACTGGGCTGTTCTTATAGCGATCAGTTCGTGCACGTATGGGCTGGATGCGGTTGTGGTGTCGAACAGCAATTCTCGGACTAGGGATCTCAGGTGGTAGTAGGGCCGGTGTCGAGGATGGTGTAAAGCTTCTTGCAAATTTGCAGATGAGGTCGTGGTGATGGTCAGTGAGAGTCAAAGGGTCAGTGTGTTGAGCTTCTGATATGTGGAATAGGAAGGGGAGAATAATCTTGCATGCCCTCTTTTGCTTTTTCTTGGTGTTTACGTTGTGTGGCATTTAGGGAGGAAGACCAGGTGGGGGGAGGCAGGTGAGCAGGAGTATGAATGTTGTGTAAGCCTGAGGAGCTCGGGTGCAGGAACTCCGAGGGACTTGAGTCGGCGGAGGAGGTGGAGACGGAAACTGGAGGGATTTGAAAACAACTTCACTGACGTGTGGTTTTCCAATTTAGTTTGTTGTCTATGGTGACGCCAAAGGGAGCTTCGTGGAATCTACAACCTGGAGTGTGTTCGGACCTAGAGTATTATTAGGTGGGACAATGTCGGAGGAGAGGTTGATGTGCATAACCATGGTCTTGGTATGGTTGATGGTGACATGGTTGTTGGTGGTCCAGTTTTGGAGACTGTTCAATAAATCCTGAAGGGCGGTATAGTTGGGAGCAGAATTGTTGACGCTAATCCCAATGGTGGAGTCGTCGACATATTTCCAGCGAGCAGGGGTTTCTCTTACGGCATCATTGATGAGCATAAGGAAGCAGAGTGGTCCCATCTTGGTGCCTTGGGGGACGTCACAGGTGAGTGACTGAAAGGTGGAGACAGCCCCTCGGAAGCGTACAGCTTGGCGTCGGTCACTGAGGAAGTCTGTAAGCCATGGTATAAGACTTCTCCGAAGCCCGAGGTCAATAGCTTTGTTGATGATTATATTGTGGTCGACTAGGTCGAATGCTTTAGTGAAATCAATGAAGGCAACAGCTACAGACGTTTCTCGTTTCTCGAGATGGCGGTATATGTAATCGAGAAAGCTGACAAGACAGTGAGTGGTGGAGGAAGTTTCCATGTTGCCAAATTGCTGAGGGTCTACGACTCCTGCAATATCAGCATAAGCCCAGTCAAACACAAAACTTTCACAGATCAGGCTGGGTATTGGGGTGATTGCAATAGGTCGGGAGAGGGTGAGTGATGAGGGTGGGAGAGGGTGAGTGAGGAGGGTGAGAGAGGGTGAGTGATGAGGGTGGGAGAAGGTGAGTGAGGAGGGTGGGAGAGGGTGATATGAGGAGGGTGGCAGTGGGGGTGGTATGAGGAGGGTGGCAGTGAGGTGTATGAGGAGTGACGGTCGGAGTGTCTGAAATGTGGGGTGAGGGCAAGGGAGGGGGGGGGGCGAGTAACGAGGGGAGAAAGGCGTTTTGGCGAGTGTCACACACACACACACACACACACACACACACACACACAGTATCGTATGTGGGTAAACCAAGATAAAGGTGTTCTGACATCTTCCCGTATTGACGACGTAGTAACACTGAAACAACTAATAATAAGGCTGGGAGGATACAGAAGAGAGTCAAATAAAAAAAATATATAAATTAACTAATGATGAATGTCACTGCCAATATTCCGTATGGACAAACAAAAGGTGACCTTATATGCCCCCCCTTCACATTTTATAAAGGGAGCATGAAAAAAATAAATAAGAGTGATAAAAAATAAATCGGTCGCTCTCCTAAACCCTGACTTTCTCGGTACATCTCCCATCTCGGTGTTAATTAAACTCTATTCATTAGCATGTGTTCGTTGTTTACGACTTCCGCATTATGTTCTCCCAACACGCACATCTACCGCTTCCCTTTAATCTTCATAAATCACCCCTAACATCCACTCAACACTCCTAAACACATTCTTAACTAGTAAACATGAAACACTTTATAAGTGACTTTCAACACGCCCTCGGCACCACCACACACGCCCTTTACGGCTCCCAGGAGGTCCATAACTAGTCCCCGACACACGCCTAGCCTAACTCCCTAACAATGAAACTCCTTTAATTACCCCGTCCAGCGACACACCCACAGCGGCCCGCAACATGTCCCCTTCAAACACACACACACACCACTTAAAACATACACATACAATTCCTTATCGAGTGAGCCATGCCCCTGGAGGAGGAGACCCCATCCTCCAAAATGTGTCTCTTCAAGTTCTCACATAGACAGCACCTGTTATGGTTTATGAGGCAGCAACGTGGCGTGGGTCTTAAAATATTGGATATATAGACACTTGAGGCTGTTCAGAGGATAAAGTGTAGGAAGGAGGTAGAGGGAGACACACACATAATGGGAGAAGGATGGGGGGAACGTGGAGAAAAAACCCATGTACAAAGGATTGGGATATAAGTTTAAGGAAAGACGGAAGGGGATAAACGTTGTGGTGAGGAGAGGTGAGAAGACAGACATAGAGACGGAAGACAAGATATTATGGAGACAGACGTAAAGGAACAAGTGAAAAGGGGAATAATATTAGGAGAGATAAACCGAGTAAGAACAAATTGAGAGAATAACAGAGAAGGTGAAGGGATGACCAAGCCTTCAGAGGACATCCTAGAGAAACAATGACTAGATGTAAGTCCAACGAGTCTCAGTCCAATTGGCCCCAACGTAAACAAAGCCATTAAAATTAGAGCCTATTAAAATTGCAACTTGATCCTCTTGGGTTAGGTTGGGGTTGGGGTTGGGGTTGGGTTGGGTTGGGTTGGGTTAGGGTTAGGTTGGGTTGGGTTGGGTTGGGTTGGGTTGGGTTGGGTTGGGTTGGGTGGGTTGGGTTGGGTTGGGTTGGGTTGGGTTGGGTTGAGGGCTGAGGGGGAAGAATAAATTAGGTTAATTCAATAAACAACATGACCACAACAGCTCTCTCTACCAACATCATACGTCAGTGACTCAGTTAGTCTAGCCCCGGACAAAATGCCTGAATTTGACAGTTCCACGGCTGGATGGACGGGCGCAATAGACCAGGGTCAACAACACTGGCTAGGGTAGACGGAATGTTAACCAGTTGTACTTTATCTGCCATTAAACCGAGTATGGATAAACAATTTATCTTCAATGCCATGGAAAATTAAATGTGCGCGGATACAATAATTCTGACACGTTGGACAAAAAAAAAATACAACCACGGAAATAAACTGTAGTTCATGTGGTTGTAAAATGAGATGCAAGGATCAATTTGGAATTTTCCGTAAGGCAGAGTTAATGGTCATTTTCCCGAGCCCACGACATGAATATCATTATCATTTTCCACATTATTACCAACTGGAATTATTTTTTTTCTTCTATAATACCTAGATTTATAAACGTTCAATATTTTCGGAGTGACAAAATATTGATTGGTGAATAATCATGAAAAACAAACTAATTAAAAAGAAAAGAATAATTTGTTATGCTGACATTATATAACAACCTTTACTCTGTCTATGTGTTTCATTTAAAGAAATAAAAAATAATATTCTCATTAAGAGGTGACACCTATTGATATTTCTTCACTCTTAAGAACATCAGCACAAGTCACCTGATCCCGTTGGTGACGTCAGACTGTGAGGCGAAGCTCAGCACAGTACTTCTACAACAGATATACCGCATAATAAAAAGTGTCAGGTGTGCGGTACAGTATAGAGTGCGTCAGGTATACCGTTAAGTGAGAAGATCTGTGTCAGGTATACCGTTAAGTGAGAAGGTCTGTGTCAGGTATACCGTTAAGTGAGAAGGTCTGTGTCAGGTATACCGTTAAGTGAGAAGGTCTGTGTCAGGTATACCGTTAAGTGAGAAGGTCTGTGTCACGTATACCATTAAGTGAGAAGGTCTGTGTCAGGTATACCGTTAAGTGAGAAGGTCTGTGTCAGGTATACCGTTAAGTGAGAAGGTCTGTGTCAGGTATACCGTTAAGTGAGAAGGTCTGTGTCAGGTATACCGTTAAGTGAGAAGGTCTGTGTCAGGTATACCGTTAAGTGAGAAGGTCTGTGTCAGGTATACCGTTAAGTGAGAAGGTCTGTGTAAGTGAGAAGGTCTGTGTCAGGTATACCGTTAAGTGAGAAGGTCTGTGTCAGGTATACCGTTAAGTGAGAAGGTCTGTGTCAGGTATACCGTTAAGTGAGAAGGTCTGTGTC
>NW_024734299.1:0-11030 GCF_018991925.1 Homarus americanus | reverse complement strand
AAAAGGGTGGGAATACTGAATTTTCATAAGATTTCAAGTTAAAATTTACCTAGCAAAAAATGAAAACTTTTCAAATCTGAAGATATCACATGATTCTGCACATAGAACTACATCATTAATCTATGGGCCGATTTTTCAAACTGAAAAAAAAAATTCGCCTCCGTATGACACACCCTATTGGCGCAGTGCTACTACAAGAGGCACACGGCGAGGTTTTTCCAGTTGCGTATCACAGTCGCAAGTTGAAACCTGCAGAGAGGAATTACAGCACGGTCGAGAAGGAACTTCTGGCAGTGGTGGAAGGCATCAAGAAGTACTACTATCTCTACGGAGGTGAGTTTGTGTTGGAGACAGACCACATGCCGCTCACCAGTCTCCGACCATCTAAGAATGCAAATGCTCGTCTGATGAGGTGGGCACTGTATCTCCAGCAGTTCAACTTCGTCCTCCGGTACATCAAGGGCAGCCTGAATGTGGGAGCTGACCTCCTATCTCGACTTGTGGGGGAACCTGAGCAACTGATTGAGAGGTCATCTTCCCAAATGAGTGTGGAGTTGGTCTAGACTCCAGTCGACTCGAGCCTCCAAGCGTCTGGCGGCTCGTCATATGTTATGTATAATTTTTTCACACCTTTCTACACTTGAGGACATAACACAACACCTGTGCCACCTAAACAATGTCTACATACCCTACACCACACAACACGTTGCTCTAATGTAAATGTAGCGTGCTTACGCTTAGCATGAACTATTGCTCGGGAATTGTCACCCTCGCCGTGGAGTTTTCCTCCAGCCAAAAAAAAAATAAAGTAAATGTTGAGGTTTTCCCTCAGTGGCGATTGGCGACTACATTCCGTTGCAGTGTTAGTGTTACACACACACCACAGTGTGAATGTCGAATTGTGTGTCTGGGCTAGGCATTCTCTTGATTGTATACAGGTGGTGAAAACTTATTCTCCAAGAGAAAAATTTTTCTTAGTAGGGGCGATTGTCATGGGTTGAGTTGGGCCTCCCGCACAGCCCATCCCAAATGTTTGTTTACGGTAGAGATAAGGTAACCGGCCAGCCATGACTGGGACATGTAGGGGGGGGGGCAGGCCAGTGAGACAGTGGTGTACTGTTCATCACTTCACGCCTCAAAAAAACCAATTTAGCCAGTGGGCTTTAGACCTTGGGCTAGAGAAGACCTCCTGCTCCGCGGACTTAAGATCAGGGGTCATACAGTCCTACCAGTGCTACGGGTCTGTGTGTGCAAATCTCCGAGATTTTTTTGTTAAGTCCAGCGACAAGTTAACACATCCTGTAAAGGAAGTGATCAATGGTGAGGGCCTGTTTGCTACAAGAGCACTCCAGGCCGGCCTAATAGATCTAAACGATTAATTCACCAGGTTGACAAACTCTCCCTTATAACTTACGGTACTGTGGCGTGAATGTGAGTGACTGACCTATCCATGCAAATTATAAGTCCAGTGTATGGAATTGTGCCAAATAAACGAAAGTGCAATCATCATCTGCCCGTATCTGTGATCCCTCTATTATCATTATTACCAAGGGTAATGACTCATTGGTTATGAGAAAGTATAACCAATAACTTAGATGGATGTTGGAAGTTAGTGGAATTCACTAAATCATCATTTATCAAGTACATAACGCATTGAGTGCCGGAAGCAGAGCAAAATTCTACGTAGTGATACACCATAATCTCTTGGGTGAGTAACCAGTGTGAAGGTATCCGAGTTCTACGGTAAGAAAGCCACTTTCCTGCACTTAAAACGTAACAGTGGTCTTATAAGGTGTTTGTGGTGGTAGGCAACACAGAGCGGGGGAAGACCCTGACCGTCTCATAAAACTGGTGCACTTATTGAGCCGCTCTAACACCCGGGAGATAACGAACACCATGATCACTTACCGTACCTGGTGGAGTGGTGGGCTAGGTAGGGTAGGGTAGGGTAGGTTAGGTTAGGTTAGGTTAGGTTTAGTTGGTTAGGTTAGGTATCTCTCTCCCTTCGTCAACCAACACCACGGCCTGCTGTCATAGTATCAACACAGTCATCATTGGTTGGGGTTTATATGCTCTCATAACACCTCCCTCCCGCATTAGAGTTTTCCTGAAGGTGTGTAGCTGAGAGTCCTACAGGTGTACTAATTACTACAGGGATCCAGATAGGTGTGGTAGTGGTGATGGTGTTGGTGGTGGAGTAGTGATAGTAGTGATTGTGGTGTTGTTTGTGGTGGTGGTTGTGTGTGTGTGGTAGTTGTGGTGGTGGTAGTGGTGATGGTGTTTGTGGTGATGGTGGTGTTGGTGGTGGAGTAGTGGTAGTAGTGATTGTGGTGGTGGTGTTGTTTGTGGTGGTGGTTGTGTGTGTGTGGTAGTTGTGGTGGTGGTAGGCGATGGTGGTGTTGGTGGTGGAGTAGTGGTAGTAGTGATTGTGGTGGTGGTGTTGTTTGTGGTGGTGTTGTTTGTGGTGGTGGTTGTGTGTGTGTGTGGTAGTTGTGGTGGTGGTGGTTGTTGTTGTTGTTGTTGAGGGTGCAGGGGTAAGACTTGTTTGTATATATTAGTAATACCTCAGTGTTGATGATTCTCTGGCAGTCGACCTCTCTCTCTCTCGACTGCTTTCACGCTCCATCTCTCCACTTATATTACGAAAGAGGCCACTCCCTTCCCTCTTCTCTCTCTCTCTTCCTCCTCTCCCTCCTTCCCTCCGTTCCTCCTCCTCCTCCCCTCCCCTGCTGCTCATCTTGTCCACACACACACACACACACTCTCACTCACTCACTCACTCACACACACACACACTCTCACTCACTCACTCACACACACACACACACTCACACACTCACTCACTCACTCACACTCACTCACTCTCCTCTCACTAGGCAAAAAGTACCCAGACTTGTATAATCTAATAGTTATACTCAAGCACTCTCCCTCCCTCCCCCCCTTCCCTCCCTCGCATTCTCTCCTTCCCTCCGTCCCACATAGTTTCTTTTTACCTCCTTCTCTCACATTCTCCTTCCCTCCTTCCTCTTCCACACTCCTTCCTTTCCTTCCCCCTTCCACACTCCCTCTATCCTTCCCACACTCTCCCTCCCTCCCTTCCCTCCCTCCCCCCACACCTCCCTCCTTCCTCCCCCTCCCTCCCTCCCCTCCCTCCCCACCACCCTCCCCCCACACTTCCCCTTCCCTCCCCCACACCTCCTCTCCTCCTCCCTCCCTCCCTCCCTCCCTCCCTCCCCCACACTCTCCTCCCTCCCTCCTTCCTTCTTCCCCACCCTCCCCACACTTCCCCCCTCCCCTTCCCACACTCTCCCTCCTTTCCTTCCCCCCTCCTCCCTCCTTTCCTTCCCCTCATTAATAACACTGAAGACATTTAACCCCACACACTCTTTCACACTTTCCTAATCCCCTACCAATCTCACATCCTGTCTCTCTCCCACACACACACTTCCAACTCCTGACCTCTCTCTCCCACCCCACCTCCTCCCTGCCACCTCCTCTCTCACCCCCCCCCACCTCCTACCTGCCACCTCCTTTCTCTCTCTCTCTCTCTCTCTCACCCCCACCTCCCTACTCCAGGTTACACCTCCTCCTTCTCTCTCTCTCTCACCCCACCCTCCCCTACCTGCCACCTCCTTTCTCTCTCACCCCCCACCTCCCTTACCTGCCACATACCCTCCTCTCTCTCTCTCTCTCTCTCTCGTTCCACCACCACTCCCATTCCACCCACCCGTGACGATGAAGATGGTCGCGTTACACCGTGCTGGCTGTCTGTATGCGTGTGTATGTTAGTCCGTCCACTCTGGGTTAACTTCACCAGCCACGGGTTAGCCAGCACTTTCTCAGGGGGCTAACACGGTGAATATAATCTACCACTTCAGTTAAATATGTATAATTAATATTTACGTAACAATGTGGCATTAAGGAGACTTGAAGTGGATAAGAGTAACAAAAATCATAAGTAAAATAAACTCCATATCTAGTATCAGAATATCAGTGAGTCATAACCTCAGATAGACACTCGTACAAATCTCGACAAGTTATCGTTTGCAATGTTTACATAGGGCCCGTGTAATAGTATTCGTAAACTAACTGGTGCTAAGTGAATGTATCGAGTTGATCTTTGGGTGATATTGGCGCTAGTGGTTGTTTTTCACAGTCAGTGTTAGTTTCCACGGTGTGAGTGTGTCTTAAGTTCAAGTTACAGTAAGACTCGTGTAGTACGATTACATTACAGTACAACTCACTTCATGACATCAATTACCTCACAAGACTGTATCCGTTCCACTCTGTACCGGAAAAGTATAGATATTTTTATAGTAGTTTTAAGGATAATGACTACAATTTTTTTTATGATAAAATTGGAAAACTATATGAATTAAAAGTTTTGAGAAATATATATATATATATATATGTATATATATATAAATAATTTGGCGGGAAGTATGGTTTACGTGTTGTGTATAGGTGTTCCGTTTTCTGTGATGGTGATGCTGGGGAGACTATGATAATGGTGATGCAAAGGGAGCGGTGTGGATGGTGGTGTTCTGTCTACACTGTTTTTGTTTGCCTTGTGTTTACAGTGTAGACAAAATTCATTCTTATTGTTATTTACTTATAGAAAAAGAATGTTTTTTAAGTGTGTAGGCCTGTAGGGATAGATTAGGTGAGGTGAGGTTAGGTTAGGTGTCATGGCTTTTAGTAAGAGTGTCCCCTTGATAGTGTCACGTGTCATGTTCCCCCTCGACAACCACACATCACGTCAACCTGGGGAGGGGTAGAGGGTGAGAGAGGGGGGGGGGGTAGAAGGGTGTGACAGTAACTCCAGGGTGGGATGGGATAGTGTGAGGTGCGGGACAAGTGTGGTCAGAGCGGCGCCACAACACGCCTTCCCTCATCTTTCGCTGATAAAAGACTAGTGTTCCTGTGTAAGTAATGCTGCCGTCACTCTGCTAGTTAACACACACCCACACCCACACCGTAACACTTATCTCAGTAACAAAACTATTGGAAGGTCACTCATAAAGACCCCCTGGCGTGACCTCTGACCTTTTCTCCAGAGATCATGAGAGAGAGATTAAACTAAGTCACAGTCAGATAAATAAACACGAGAGCTAAAATAATACTAAGCAGTGTTAAATAAGTTCCCTGGGTTGATTACCGCAGGTTAATTAAGTTGGGTTAAGGTGGAGGTAGGTTAGGTTAGGTTCTGATACCTAGGTTTAAGTAAGGTTAGGGTAGGACGGGTTAAGTACCCTTACTATATGTTCACTACAACACCAGTACTACATGTTCACTACAACACCAGTACTACATGTTCACTACAACACCAGTACTACGTGTTCACTACAACACCAGTACTACGTGTTCACTACAACACCAGTACTACGTGTTCACTACAACACCAGTACTACGTGTTCACTACAACACCAGTACTGCATTTTTACTACAACACGAGTACTACATGTTCACTACAACACCAGTACTACATGTTCACTACAACACCAGTACTACATGTTCACTACAACACCAGTACTACATGTTCACTACAACACCAATACTACATGTTCACTACACCACGAGTACTACACTACAACACCAGTACTACATGTTCGCTACAACACCAGTACTACAGAGTTCTATTCTCATTATGTATTTGATGTAGGATGTTCTGTGTGGGTTAAGTTTTTCATTCAAGGTTAACTCTAGTATGGC
Organism: Homarus americanus; assembly: GCF_018991925.1. Classification (NCBI taxonomy): domain Eukaryota; kingdom Metazoa; phylum Arthropoda; class Malacostraca; order Decapoda; family Nephropidae; genus Homarus; species Homarus americanus. The sequence continues at coordinate 5,318 of NW_024734299.1, read as the reverse complement.
TAACTGCATATCAAAGATAATATGGGGTAGTTGAGCTGTTCCGCATGAATGGCCAACTCGTGTGCATGAAAAGAGCCAAAAAGCAGGCTTAAAGTTTTGCTAGAGAGGAAAATATTCTCCTCAAGTTAAACGGTGCGGGAGGAGCCCCCAAGCTACTCTGTACATGTAGCGACTACCCTCTCTACATCATGTCATACGTTGAGGGACTGTCCTTTAAGGCATTTGCCCACAACAGTACCACGAGTGAGTGCATAAGGGCGCTCATTTCTTTCGTACAACAAATGAGGGAGATTCACCAAGCTGGACTAATCCACGGCGACTTAAAAAGTGATAACCTAGTTGTTAACGTAGACGCCCAAACCGGGGAGGTCATTGTAAATGTTATAGATTTCGGATTATGCTCGACAATCGGCAGCTGCAAGCGTGACTACTCAGGAACATACAGCTATTAGTATGCTCCAGAGTTGTACCAACCCCACTTCACAGCAGAGATAGCAGAAGACATTTATGCTGTTGGCCGGATCATGGAGACCGTTAGTTATACAAAAAGGGAACTGCCGCTACAGGTCGGTGTGATTGGCCTAAAAATGCTCCACCCAAGAATCCACTGTCGCCCTTCACTTGAGCAAGTTGAAGTCTGGCTACAGGATCTCATCACAACGCGCGCGGATGGTTATAGGGGGAAAGATGGCCTTCGGGACCAGATTATGGGCCAGGGAGGTTCAACAGCCAGTAAGTCAAGGTGGCCACGCTGGCGTTGGCTTCTTAAGATAGTGATTGGCGTGGTATTTTTAAGCAGCATGACCTTTAGCGTGTTTGCCATATATACGGTAGAGACTCACTGCTTAAAAAACCAGGCCAAGTTACTTGAGCTCTACGAAGGATCCTTTACCCTTACCAAAGTTCAAAACAGCATCCTGGGTGACGTTGGCCTAGGGTGGCTCAAGGCACCACTGCCTAATCCCCCCACACTCGTCTGCCACACCCCACTACACGAGGCTGTTAATTGGGGTAGGGGTCTTGTTAATTTGGCCTGATTGTTAAGTTATTTCTTTTAATTGTGATAATAAATTTATTTGTATTATTTTGGTTTTTATTATGATAACCATCATTATTTGTGTTGATACAATTGTGTGTGTGTGTTTGTTTGTTTGTTTGTTTGTGTGCATGTGTGTGTGTGTGTGTGTGTGTTGTTGTTTGTTTGTGTGTGTATGGCGAACAGGGAAGCAACTTGCATAAGTCTTCCCCTGCCAGTACACAGCCTTCTCACCATCAAGACTCCTGTTGTGGCTCCTCGTGGCAACACACGGTAACTGGGTGCCTCGTGGGCCCAGGCTAGACCAGCAGGGGATCTCGGAGTAGCAGTGAGCCCCAGAGAGACGGCGCATAGGCCCACTGGCCTATAGGTGAAATATAAGAAATTTTCTCAGATACGATTTATATTAAGGGTTCCTGATAGGTGTGTTGGGACTAGTGCTTTTGACATAGTGTTGAGAACAGCGTGACGTAGGTTTTCAAGGTGAGTTTGAAGGGTCACCCATTTGGTCTCTTAGTTTGTTTACAAGTCGAGGACATTTAAAAAGGTCCAAGTAGGTCATTTAAAAGGTCAATCAGGGTCATTTAAAAGATCCAAGTAGGTCATTTGAAGGGTCTGCCAAGGTAATTTTAAAGGTTCAAAAATGCAATTTAAAAGGTCAATCGGGTCCATTTAAAAGGTCGAAGTTGGTCATTTAAAAGGTCAACCAGGCCCATTTAAAAAAAAGTCCACCAAGAGCACACACACACACACACACACACACACCGTCTCTGGGGGAGCTCACCACCAACCAAATTATTCTATGCTGGCCACCACCACACCAACACGACTGACAGACAGGGCTAATTTGGTCTTAAAGAAGTTTTTTGTGGAGGGGGGATGAAAGAGGGAAGGAGAGAATTACACTGTTTCTTGAGGGACAACAGGGCAATGTCGCGGCAGAGGTCAAGAGTATTATACAACTCTCTCTCTCTCTCTCTCTCTCTCTCTCTCGAGACGAAATCTGACAAATCTACACTTAATAAATTTTTTAGTCATAGTGTGGCGATCTATCTATGTGTGTGTCTGTTTGCATGTGTTTTGACACCGTGAGCAGCTAGGGTCATAGACTGCTTTATTTTTTGTGTTACAGTCGAGTTTCACCTTCCTTAATCATTCTCTTCCTTCTTTCCTTCCATCCTTCACTCTTTCCCTTCATTCTTCACTCACTCCCTCCTCTCCTTCCATTCCTTCCTCCCTTCCCTCCCTCCAGCAGCGTCACCCACTACCGTCACTCAGGGCGTCACACACCAACACACTGTCCAGCCACCCCTACTCGACACTCCCGTCACTTCCTGTAGACATGGCTGGTTGAGGTAGAGTGAGACCTCAGTTTCTGATGGAATTGGTCTTGGTGTAGAAGATCGGTTGGCCAGGGCAGAGAACTTGTTCCTCTTCATCGGTGGTGGTTCAGGAGGGGAAGTGTCTGTTATTGTAGGATCAACACTGTGTGCCATATTGTATTTCACAGTCAGAAGGTCACGAATGTCTTGCACTTCATTGTCATAGTCATGATAGTATGATATATTATTTTATCAATTCACATAAGTTCATTACACCAATTCACATCAATTCCAATTCAATTCAATTCATTTTAATTTTGTATTTTTTCAATTCCAATTCAATTCCAATTCACGTTTTTTTTTTATAAATTCCAATTCAATTCATAATTGACCCATGTCTACCTCTGATACCCGCTGCCACGCCTTCTGACACCGACACCCTCTGCCACGCCTTTTGACACCCTGACACTGTGCCACGCCTTCTGACACCCTCTGACACGCCCCTACCTTAAATCTTTGTGAGTGTTTGTGCCTCAAGTGCTTGTGTCTCCAGTGCTTGGGTTGTGAGTGCTTGTGTCTCCAGTGCTTGTGTTGAGTGCTTGTGTCTCCAGTACTTGTGTCTCCAGTGCTTGGGTTGTGAATGCTTGTGTCTCCAGTACTTGTGTATCCAGTGCTTGGATTGTGAGTGCTTGTGTATCCAGTGCTTGTGTTGAGTGCTTGTGTCTCCAGTACATGTCTCCAGTGCTTGTGTTGTGAGTGCTTGCATCTCCAGTGCTTGGGTTGAGTGCTTGTGTCTCCAGTACTTGTGTATCCAGTGCTTGGGTTGTGAGTGCTTGTGTCTCCAGTGCTTGGGCCAGAGTTTGTCTCTCTCAGTCCTTTTTGTTAGGAGTGTTGTGTCTCCAGTCCCACAGAGTGCTGTACCCAGTACTTGTATCCAGTGCTTGTGGGCTAGAGTGCTGGTGTCTCCAGTGCTTGGGCTAGAGTGCTTGTCTCCAGTGTTTGGGCCAGGAGTGCCATTCCAGTGCTTGAGCTGTCAGTGCTTGTGTCTCCAGTGCTTGGGCTAGAGTGCTTTTGTCTCCAGTGCTTGCCAGGAGTGCTTGGTCTCCAGTGCTTGAGTTGAGTGCTTGTATTCCAGTGCTTGGGCTAGGAGTGCCAGGCTCTGCTGGCTAGAGTGCTGTGCCTCCAGTGCTTGCCAGGAGTGCTTGTGTGTCAAGTGCTTGGCCAGAGGCCAGGTCTCCAGTGCTTGAGTTGTGAGTGCTTGTCGCCAGTGCTTGGGTTTTGAGTGCTTTGTCTCCAGTGCTTTGGGTTGGGAGTGCTTGTGTCTCCAGTGCTTGAGCTGTGGAGTGCTCATTCCAGTGCCAGGGTCAGGAGTGCTTGTCCTCAGTGCTTGAGCTAGAGTGTTTTTGTGTCTCCAGCCAGCTAGGAGTGCCTAGGCTCTCCAGTGCTCTGGGTTGTGGAGTGCTTATTCCAGTGCTTGCTGAGTGCTTGTGTCTCCAGTGCTTGCTGCAGTGCTGTCTTCAGTGCTTGAGTTGTGAGTGCCAGGTTCCAGTGTCAGCCAGAGGCTTAGCCCAGAAAGCTTGGGCTAGAGGTTGTCTCCAGTGCTTGGGCTAGAGTGTTTAACTTCCAGTGCTTGGGTTGTGAGTGCTTGTCTCCAGTGCTTGGGTTGAGTGCTTGAGTTGTGAGTGCTTGTGTCTCCAGTCCTTTTGTTGTGAGTGCTTGTCTCCAGTGCTTGGGTTGTGAGTGCTTGTCCACAGTGCTTGAGTTGTGAGTGCTTGTCTCTAGTGCTTGGGTTGTGAGTGCTTGTATCTCCAGTCCTTTTGTTGTGAGTGCTTGTCTCCAGTGCTTGGGTTGTGATTGCTTGTTGCCAGTGCTTGGGTCGTGAGTGCTTGTGTCTCCAGTGTTTGAGTTGTGTGTGCTTGTGTCTCCAGTCCTTTTGTTGTGAGTGCTTGTCTCCAGTGCTTGGGTTGTGAGTGCTTGTGTTGTGAGTGAGTGTTTGTGTTGAGTCATCCTTCCATCACAAACACTTAAGGCTTAAATGGCGGGTAATTATTGTCTACTTAACCTCAGACAAGTTCAAAGACTTCCCGACGCCGACACACACCTCTCCCACTCCATCCCTCTCATCCCCCCCTCATCTACCACTTAATACTCCCCTCCCCCCTCAACTCACCTTCCTTCCTCTCACCCACCACAACCCATCCCTCTTATCCCCCTCATCTACCACTCAATTCCCCCTCAACACACCTCACTTTCACCCTTCTCACCCACAACCCCCCACTCCATCCATCTCAATCCTCCAAGACACCTCACCTCCCCTTCTCCCACCACTCCGTCCCTCACACCTCACCCAGAAACCCCACTCCACCCCTCTCACCTCACCCACAACCCCCACTCCACCCCTCTCACCTCACCCACAACACCCACTCAACCCCTCTCACCCCACCCTAAAAACCCACTCCAACCCTCTCATCGTGGAAACCAATAACGAATTTATATTTCCCCTTAATCACCCTGACACTCACTAATCTCTACCTGACCTCAGAAGACATAAACAAACCATCACTCCAGGAATATACCATTTGATGGCCTTGTTAGACTGTCCTTGGTCGGGTTGAGTTATTTGTTTGTTTACTACTGTTTGTGTACCTGTCAACTGTCCCAGGTATGTGTATTGTTTGTGTACCTGTCAACTGTCCCAGGTATGTGCATTGTTTGTGTACCTGTCAACTGTCCCAGGTATGTGTATTGTTTGTGTACCTGTCAACTGTCCCAGGTATGTGTATTGTTTGTGTACCTGTCAACTGTCCCAGGTATGTGTATTGTTTGTGTACCTGTCAACTGTCCCAGGTATGTGCATTGTTTGTGTACCTGTCAACTGTCCCAGGTATGTGCATTGTTTGTGTACCTGTCAACTGTACCAGGTATGTGCATTGTTTGTGTACCTGTCAACTGTACCAGGT